>NW_021680675.1:179613-292120 GCF_001412515.2 Diachasma alloeum | reverse complement strand
CCCCCCCCCCCAATTAATAAATCACAATACTGTCAAAGATAAACACTTACCATACAGGCGAAAAGGCTTTTGATTTGACAATGCTATGAAAAATCAATACTTATCATCTAGACAAATAAAATAACAACAACACAGAAATTGGAGCAATAAAGGAGACGATGAGGAACAATTTTCCGGGGAACGATTTTCCGGGGAACAAGTATCCGGGTACCTTCATATCAACATGAAAATTGTTCAGGACATAGATAATGCCCTCAATATCAAATGTATAAAATCTCAAGGGTCTCAGTCAATTATTTGACTGTCCAATGACCGTTCGAAAATTCGTCGGTAAACTGTGGAGTACCGTTTCCTTTCAACTCGAGATTCCTACATTTCACGCGTGCACTGAGAGAAAAATCTGAAGTTCGAATTACAATAAGAAAATAGTTGAGGCATTTTGGTGAACGATACAATTGTTTTTTGTATGCGGCACACAACATTATAGTAACTTCACAAGCTTAATTTCTGCAAATCAAAATGCAGTTAAACTAACCAAAGTTTAAAAGTAACCATGACAAATCTATCGTGAGGAAAACTATAAAATAGTTGCAATGACTACATTCCATTGTAGTAATTACTTCTCCGGCCATAGTTACCGTAACCCATGAAAAATTGTTGAGGACTTTGAAATCGGTTGGGTATTTTCCGAGATATTTGCGAGAACATTTTAAAAACGAATGGCTATTTCTAAAAAACTAATGGACGGATCAAGCTGAAGTTTGGCACGGAGTTAGTCTCAAGTTATACCAATTAACTGAAAAAATTTCAAACTTTTTGGAATGATTTTTCCCGTTTAATTATCAAATTTACGAAAAAATGACCACCGGCTGGACAGTGTCACGCACAGACATGGTCCCCAAACTTCGTATTTTTACGTTTCAGACCATTCTGCATTATTTCCAAACAAAATTAGAAAATGTGAAAATCGAACGATTGCAATGCTCCCACTCGGAAGCAAAAAGATAATTATCTTATGCCTCACTCACGAGATTTTGCTTTCTTTGTTGAATCTGTGACGTTTTGGGATAATGTAATGTCAATAAAATTTATTGAAGTTCCATTGAAAGGAATTGGGACACTGTTCAAGCGAACAGAATAATGAGACTTCAACTTTGAGAGCCGCTTTATTCGCCATCCCAATTGTCGAACCGATTCTATCGACTGAAATCAAGGGATTGCGAGAGTGCCTGGACCTACAGGCTTATTGCAATCTGCTGAAACGTAATGTAATTTTTAATGTCTACAAAAGGTAGATTTGTGCCGAGAAATGAAAGGATTGCGTAAATTCAAGCCCAGTGAAGCCGCCGGCGTTTACAATATGTTAATTTTCACGGAAGCAAGGATTTACAATTCAGGAGGAAATGACCACGATGTATGAATTTGAATAGAGGAAATGAAAACAGTGTTTCAAGTTGTATGGTGAAAAACGATTTTGAATGGGAAATTTTCGCATGTGATATTGGGTAGAGAGATGCATGCATTTGAATAATAATGAAGGTTTCAAAAGAATTAAGAAGAGTCTTCTGATTTTGCACATTGCTTCTAAAAGAATGCGTTGTAGATGACGAAGGACTACTCATTTCACGATTGAGTAGGACATGACTTGGAAATTAAGTCGATTTCATGTGAAGATTTCAGTCATTTTGGGAAGATTGAATTTGAATTCTAGTCTAGTCACTGGGTAGCCTACGCGACCCAGTGACTTTGGTCACCTCCGGGGGAATGTGCCGCTGTGTTATTTAGACTTTAAGGATATCCTAGTACATTGTCACTGACTTTTTTACTTCCGAATGGAAAGACACGTCTGAAACGTAAAAATACAAAGTTTGACTCCCTTGTGTGCATGTGCGAACACCCACCTGGTGGTCAACTTTGAGAAAATTGAAAAATTAAAGGACTAAAATGATTCCAAAAAATCTGAAATTTTGTCAGATTATAGATATTAATGAGAACTAACTCTGTGCTCGATTTCAGCGCAATTGATACTGCCGTTTTTGAGAAATCACCATGTGTTTCTAAATCGTTTTTCGCAAATATCTGAAACTACTCAACCGATTTCAATATATTTTTTTAAATATTCGTCTCGATGTCTTCTATCTCAATCAATAAAAATATGCACATCCGTTCATACAAAGTTTCCAAGATATTTCCATTGTTCGGTCTTTCGCTCAAAATCGTTGTTAGCACTCTCACTTTTGCAACAATCGATATATTCAATTGAAATTTGGCATAAAGCTTCCTCTTTGCGCCAGAATGTTTTGTATTGAAAATGGGCTAAATCGGATGGTTAGTTTAGGAGATATTCAAGTTTATATCTAAATCTATTTTCCTGAATATCTCAAAAACTACTCAACCGATTTCAATATTTTTTATATGATACGTGCGTGTAACCGCATGGGTTTCAGTTGACTATAGTCAACTGGAAAGTACCGGGTTTCGAGCGCCTACCCACACTCAACTAAAACCCGAAATAATCACCTATTAAAAGAGAATAACAAGGAAGGAAATCTAACCTCCGAATAGTGAATACATGGAATGACTGAGAAATGAAAAGGTGATTTTCGAAGCAGATAAAATGAGCCAAAACCGTATAATTCCTGATAGTGATGAAGAGTTAGGCAGTGAGGAGGATTTATTTACTGATGAGGAGGAGTTGATTGGTGATGTGACATTTGAAGAAAATGGAAATGAAATATTCTCCAATGAAGCAACAGCAGGATCGCCAAAAACTCCTTCTTCGATCAAATACTGTAACTTAAGGGCTTTATTGAATTCTAATGATCAAAATAATGTCAAGGAAACAGAGAAAAATTATTTTTGCTTTTCAGAGACATGCCACAGAATTGACCGAAACTTCACTGAAATTTAGTGATTGATTTCTAGAAATTAGTGATAAGTCATTGAGAATTCAGTAACAAAAATGAAATTTTTCAATCACACTTTTTCATAATTACTTTTTTAAGTAAATGTGATCTTTTTTCTTCAGTGGGGGGGGGGGGCTTCGCCTCCTGGACCCGCTTTTCTCGTGGGGGGGTTCGCCCCACACCCCCCCTCCCCCACCAAACTTCATCACGCACTTATCATATAAAATAGTATACGCAACACGTGCGGACAGCAGGCGGTATCGCTCGGGCGGCTGCGCCGCCCTCGTGAGTAACCGCCTGCTTTCCGCACTAGTTGCGTAATGTACTAATTTTCAAAATATTCGTCTCAATGTCTTCTATCTCAGTTAATAAAAATATGCACATCCGTTCATACAAAGTTTCTAAGATATTTCCATTTTTCGGTTTTTCGCTCAAAATCCTTGTTAGCACTCGCACTTTTGCAACAATTGACATATTCAATTGAAATTTGGCACAAAATTTCCTTGTTGCACCAGAAGGTTTTGTATAAATTTGTAAACAATCAATTTCTGAATTTCTTATTCTACTAGTGAATCCTTTAGGATATGTTAGTATTTTAACATTATTTTTCTCGTTAGAATGCGTTCCAATTTTTGTTTTGAAGCATTACCAGCCAGATTTTCGAGAAGTGATATCTATTTTTATAATAAAATAGAAACAAAAATCAGGATTGAATATTTGAGATGATCTGCGTGGAAATCGAAGCTTGAAACACGTCATCCTCTGGCGGAAAAATTGACTAATCTAATTATCTTCATAAATTTTTAAAGAATCGTGTTGAACATTTCAAAGAAGCTGTATTTGCGCTTTCCATTAGAATATCAATGCACTCAATCATTTAATGAACGGGAAACTGATTGACACTAGCAACAAACGGGAGAATAAATTCACTCCCTTGCGTAGAAATGTTCTGTACAACTTCTAATGGAAATGCTTCTGCAACTCTGGCAAGGGGGCTGATGGGTGATATAATTATGTTGAAAACTTACGTACATTATACTCTAGTTAAACTTACCAGGTTGCTGAATGAACTTGTCCTACATAGACTGAAATTCGATAGAAAGTTACAACTTCTGCTGTTGCATTACTCTGCAGATGTCAAAACGTGCCTTACATTCATTTTAGTACGATCCATGAAAATTAAGGGTTTGAAGACGAAGATTTTGCGTTGTAAGACTAGTAAAATAAAAATTGAGTTTCTCAAACTCTAACTACCTCTCTCGACATCGGAAAGGAAATAAAAATTTGTACCAAAAAGTCATAGATGTCAAATTAAAATTACAATTCATCATCTTGATTTTACAGTCATTTTGCCAAGTGAATATTTATGACTCAAAAAATTGATAACAATCTCCTCATGATTCTGAAAATCGGTTTGAAATCATTACTAAAAGAATCTTTAACAATAGTAACTAAATCAGGGGTTGAAAAGTACATTTCAGTTCTCAATTAAGTTAAAAAAAATAATGAGAAAAGCATTATTGCTTATCAAGTTATACAATATCGTCATGAATTGTTTATACCAAAATCTTTATCTCTATTAAAGTCAAGTACCAGTCTATTATGCTGAATACTTATTCATATTGATTCATGGTCCCGACTAACTTCTCACAGAACCTGGGTTAAACTCTGGCCAAATTCTGAGTAGACCTTGATTAACTCCGGGCTATACACTATTTAAACCTCATTTGAACCTTGATTAAACCCGGACTGAAAACGAATTCAAGTCTTTAGAGGGTTTAAATATATAATTATTTGACTGAACGAAATAATACGCAACATTTTGATGACATTTCAATTGATGATAGTACGATGATATGAAAAAATAGAAAAAGAGAATGGTGAAATAAGAATTGAAAAAAAAGAGCCCAGTCGGAAGCAAATTGTAAATTTATTAGCAACCATTACTATAATTTCTCTATATGTGGACGTCCACATGTAAAGGGACCACTTTGTCGATTCTAGTTTCCGAGGTTTTCACGTTTTTATATCAGCAACTTCCATTTGCACCAATGTTAAATTGTTTTTTCCATCTTCTCCAACGACGTCATTTTTGACCCCGTGAAGATCATTTTGGGCTCAAAATATGCGGAATGTTATCAATATTATCCGAGTATACATAACACCATATCGACAAAGTGGTCCCTTTTCATGTGGACATCCACATATTATAAAAATCCAAATCGACTTCGGATGATAAAAATTTGGTACTCAAAATTACGACTCAAAAATTAAAGGTTACAACAGTCAAAGTAAGAGTCACCAGGGTCAAAATAAGGGTCATGAGGGTCAGTTCACGAGTCACAAGGGTTAGATTAAGGGTCAGAATAGGGGCCTAATAAGGGTAACAAAGATCAGATTAAGGGTCATAAGGATCACATTAAGGGGCTAAATGAGGGTCACAAAGATCTAATTGAGAGTGACAAGGTTCAGAGTCAGGGTCCAAATAAAGGTCAAAAACCTTAACTTGAGCGTCAAAAACCAAGGGTCAGAAACTAAGGGTCACCAGGATCAAAATCAGCGTCAGGGGGGTTATAATGAGGCTCAGATTAAGGATCACAAAGGTTCGATTAAGTGTCCAAATAAGGATAATTGGAGTCATATGGGGGTCATATGGGGGTTGGCGAGCGGGACGAGCAGGGGTAGCAGCCCACTAATCATTTTTTTAAAAATGCCATTGTCCACTTGTTTTCCTAAAATTCATCATTGCAGGCATCTACAAGTTCTTAATGATTCAAAAAATGAAATATTTTTGTGCTTGATAAATTGCAATGGATTAAAACTAAAACTCCTGTGACATGAACAAAAGAACAAATACACGGAAGAAATCATATCTTTCTAAATTATACAATTGTCAATAGAAATCTGCAAACAACAAATAGAATTCATAACAGATGTTCAATGTAGAATACGAGTAGAAATTCAATGGAGTTCAATTCGAGTTTTAGTATAAATCCAACAGAATTTTCCACTGAATGCGCTAGATTTTCTATTGAATTTTTCCATGGGTGTACCCATATCTAGGTCACAATTTTCTACAACAATCTTTAATCATAACGATTGGAATATTTTTAATTCTGTAATATTTTTATAACACGCTCTGATACTCAAATCGGAATTATTTTCACAGGCGAAAACATATTTTCATGGACTTTATTAAAGCCTGCAGAGGGGTTGAACAGATCGTGTTTTACGATATCAGCACCAGCTGTCCCGAAGATATATACCGTTCGAAGTAAACACATCAACATTCTGCCACGTTCAACTCCAGTGCCAGAGTTTTTTCCATTTTATCAATAAAATACGTTCATTTCGTATTGGATGGAGCATTGAATGAGTTCAGCTGTAATATTTCACGTAATTCTCTGAGACAAATGAAAATCATTATGGTCAATTCCAGTTCAATTGCTCGGGCCATTCGAGTAGAAAATAATACGGACAAAGATATTGGAAGCTTTGTTTCAGTTCTGTAATGCTAGAATTACAACAGTATATTGTAGTCGTACAATGATAGAAAAGATGGAAAGATTCAGCTGTTGTTAATGCGGCTCTTTAACTATTAATCTATTCGTTAACTATTAACGAATTGTGTTAATAATTAAGTAGCCTCAGTAACAGTAAGTAAATCCCCCTGGGGCATTCCACGCTACTTCAACGGGTGAAATTTGTATTTTTATTTTTTAATGAAAATAGGACATTTCGAAAAAGGCATAAATATTAGGGTGAAAAGGCCAATTGCAATTTAAGAATCGCAAGGTTTTTATTTTGAGAACCCAAAGTCCTGCATTCTAGAATTCAAGTAAATAATACGGGCAAAGATATTGGAAGCTTTGTTTCGATTCTGTTATGCTAGGATTACAACAGTATAAATGTAGATGTACACTGGTAGAAAAGACGGAAAGATTCAGCTGTTGTTAACGCGGCTCTTCAATTATTAATGCTATTAACTATTAATGAATGGTGGTAATAATTAAGAAGCCTCGGTAACAGTAACTAAATATCTCTGGGGCATGCCACGCTGCTTCAACGGGTGAAGTTTTTATTTTTATTTTTTAATGAAAATAGAACATATTGAAAGAGGCACAAATATTAGGATGAATAGGTCAATTGCTGGGCGGTCAAGGGAAATTCGAGTTTCGTGGTAGGATCTAAAATAAAAGAATCACTTAAATGAGGAAACTATTGAAAATGAACATATCAAAACAAAGAATATTTAAATTCAGAAATAGTTGAATGCACCTGAAACCTCTAATTTCCGGACGACTGGAAGCAAAGAAAAATTCAATAAAAATTGCCAGAAAAAAATGTAAAAATTGCGTTTCGAAACGTAATGCGCGAGTGAAGTGAAATTCACTAAAAACTGTGAGGCGGAACTGAAATTGTACAAATCGCCACGTAAATTCTACGATTTGTTTCGTGAAAATTAACCACCCGTCTGACGACTCACGGCTGTGGGGACAACAAGTCGTTCCGTAATTTTTCCCCAACGATTGAGGAATTTTACGAAACGGAATGTGGAAATAACTCACCAGCTTCATAAAAATTGTTGAATGTTCAAGAATTGTTTATTTTGGAGGCATAATAAGTCGGGAAGTTTCTGTAAGATTTCACTTCTTCGTGAAAAATTACGTGACAATTTCGTACTTTATTCGGTAATGAACCTGAAAATTCACTGAACGTTTCAGATTTCTTCTCTTTCATTCGTATAAAAACTGCCGGAAAACAATTCCCCATTGCGGATTACGTGAAGTGTACCGTAATTTATACTGAATATTTCTCTCCCTATGGGCCACATTTTTTAAGTGAAACTTCTTTAGGGAGGGTACGAAAAATTTCAGCGCGACACGAAAAGTGAAAGGTTTTGAGGGGAACGGGTTAGTCAGCAAGTGGGGGGCTANTTTTGAAGTGAAACTTCTTTAGGGAGGGTACGAAAAATTTCAGCGCGACACGAAAAGTGAAAGGTTTTGAGGGGAACGGGTTAGTCAGCAAGTGGGGGGCTAGTCAAACGTAGGGGAGCCGCGCGTGAGTGAAGAAAATCCGAGGCGACACGAAACATGTAAGGATCGGTAGTGGGGGTAAGCCTAGAGTGGGGCCGTACGCCTTGCTATGCCTGAGACCAGGGATGGGCATTTCGGTCTAGAGACAGTTTTTTACATTACGACGTGAAAAACTGGCAATTTATCTATAGAATGTAATAAATGTAAAAAATGTAAAAAACTCAAATAACTTGAAATTTTGACATTTGATATTGAAATTGAAATTTGAAATTGGTATTTTACATTTAAATTTTGAGTTTAAACGTGAAATTGAAATTCTAAATCAGGAACGCAAAATTGATATTTGAAATCTGCAATTGAAAATTGGGAAATTCTGAATTCTGCATTTTAAAATGATGAACTCTGAATTTTGAAATTTAGCACTTCTGAAATTTTGAAATTTTGAAATTATGCGATTCTGAAAGTTGAGATTGTGAAATTTGAAGTTCTGAAATTGTAAAATTTCGAAATCCTGAAATTTTGAATCTTGAACTTTNTTTCCATTCTGAAATTGGAATTCTGAATTGGAAATTGAAATTTGAGATTGAAATTTTGAATGAAAATTAAAAATTGAAAACTTCAATTGAAATTTCGAATTAAAACTTTTAATATAAAATTGAAATTTGGAATTCAAATTTAAAATTGAAATTAAAAATTGCAATTAAAAATCTGAACTTGAAAATTGAAAGTTTTTATCTGCTGAATGGTAAAAAATGAAAAAAGTCATTCAAATTTTCTTGTTATTAATTTCCTAGTATCCCATCGAATTTCTATATATAATCATAATAATAATGCTTTCTCAAGCATGAGAAGCGAAAAAAAAATTTTCAGGAAAAACAAATTGGACAAAAAAATTTGAGAATACTAAAAAGAAGTTTCACTTCTGTCGCGCGTGGACTCCACGCACTCTGTTTTTTTAAATTTATTAAATGTCGATAAATAGAAAAAATAATTGATCACATGATTATACACAAGTAATATTATTGAAAGGTAAAATAATTAGTACAATTTTCATTTTATTTATGGAATATGCAATGCAAGTTGAAATCGCCCAGAAACTATCCCCGTCCAGAAATTGACATGTTTACCCTATTCACCGTGGAAAAAATTTTTAAATAATTTTTTTTTGTGTGAGTTATAACAATCGGAAAATTGGGCGGAAGAACAAAGAGGTTTAACTTGGAAAATTTATAAGTCCATAACTATGCATCTTATGACAAAAGTGCAAGAATGCTTTTTTGTCGAGAGAACATGAAAAATGGTGGAGAAAAATAGAGCTATAAGTGTATAACTATATTGGTGAATTTAGACTTTACAAAAGCTGAAACAAAAACCGATATCGAACGACACTGGTGCAGCAGTCAATAATAAAAATAAATGTTTGTCCTAATATTGGAAAGATGTTTTTCGCACACAGAAATCTTCTCGGTCCTCGATGCTGAAAACAAAATTGAGAATTCTTTTTTCTATGAAGAAAACAATATCTGGGTTCTGGGTCAGGGATGACTTTGCGTTCACTCAATATTTTGAAAGTACAGGGAGAGAAATATTCAGTAAAAATTACGGAACAATTCACGTAATCCGCAACCCAGGGAAGAATTACATAGGCTGACGATGAGAACAAGCCTGTATGAGCCCAGGGTTGGCGAGGCTCAGTTATTCAGGCCTGGGATAGGCTTGGTTTCAGCTTGGTGGCCAAGCCATGAGTAGCCAGAATCGACAGACGTTCATTGGCGTCCATTCCTGGTCCAAGCTCGATTAGTCCGTCTTCGGCCAAGCATAGGGTAGCACAGCCTTCATCCAACATTGGTCCGACTGTGGTAGCCAAGGTTCGAGCTCTACCATTGGCTGGCAACTGGCTCAGCCACTGGCTGAATTATGGTCCACGCTTGTCCACCAATGCCCGATAAGTCAGGGTTGAGTCAACCTTAAACCAGCTGTTGAGAAGAGGGGGAGGGAGACGTATTTGTAAAAACTCTCAGGGTTACAGGAAGGGGGAAAGGACAGAATAATAATAATAATAATAATAATAATAATAATAATAATAATAACAACAGTGATAACAATAATAATAACAAAGATTGAATCTCCAAGTGTAATGAAAAATTGAAAATCTGGATTCATCAAAAATACTCAGTTGGGGGGGGGGGAGAGGGGAGGTATTTTTTAACACCCCTCGAATAACCAGGTGATTAATAAATAATGAAAACGAAATTAGTTCCGATTATATTTAAAAACTCATTCAGCAAAGAATTAAATCGAGATAGAATTCATATATGGACGATTTGAGTCAACAGTAATAAGAATTACGCGGTAGACTAGCGGTTAAGGCGGTTAAGGACTGGTGATGTTAGGATCGTGGGTTCGCAACCGGCTCAGGATGGATTATTTTAAATTAACAAATTAGGGATTTTCATTGAAAGATGCGTTAGGGGTGGGTGATTAGAAAATAATCAATCATAAAAATGATTGAATGAAAATTATTTTTGATTTTTTTAATCATTTAAATCAATATACATTAATCACAGTTAACGACTGGCGACCGAGTCAGGCCCAGTCTTGGTGGCCAAGAATGGCCCAGCGTTATCATTTCAGTGCTCAACCCGCCTTGGGCCAGCCTTAGGCGCCTGTGTTGGCCCGTGACTGGCTAAGGTTGGGCCGCCCTTGGACCAAGCTTGGGCCATTTGTTAATTCCTACCTGGGAGTCGATAAAGTAATTTCATACACTAACAGAATAATTTACATAATATCACAAAAATCATTTCTTGAGCGAAACACATCGCATACATATTTGATCAATTTATGGTAGGTTTCAGATGAGAAATCCGTGTTCTTCGAGCTAAGGAGGAAGTTACTGAATGAAAAGATAATGTCTATTTTCTAAATGGGATAATATTCTTTCAAAGACAAGAATAGCTTGACAGAAGGAAAAGAAGATATTGCTTCTCTTCGAACTCAACGCGATTGAGCGTAAGCGACGGTTATATTTTTTCAATATCTGGTGGTTTTCCTCTGCATAAACTCTCTATTCATTCAATATGAAAGTCTCTGATTCATGATTCACCAAATTGAAGCTTTCAATTTTTAAAAATTATTTTCTCATCTTCTGACACGAAAAAAAAACGATTTCTTGTGGCAAGAAATTCTCACTTTATCATGAAATGTTCAAGTCATAAACACTTCACCGAAATCTGACATTACCTGACACGTTATCCTGAATTCTTATCCCAAGAAATTTATCCTCAAGAGATGACATATTTGGCGCGAGAACTTAGTTTTGTGATATTATGACGATATTTCTTTCAGTGTAGATGTAAAATAATAATTGTAGGAGCAAACACAATTCTAAAAATTCATACAGATACAGGGGTTCCGTTTCCGCTTAAGAGGTCTCCGCAGTACTTTTGCCCAAAATACGACAAGGTGCTAGCGAATTAAATATATGATATAATAATCAAAAATTTTAAAACAGAATTTGTAAAAGAAATGCTAAATAGTTTTATGGTTTCGTTCGTGTCTAATTAATTAGTGAAATATCGCCTTATACACAGGCTTTATGAACGCCAATTTGTTAAGCCCTGAAAAATGTGATCACGAAGTTCCATAGGGCTTTATCGTTGATTTGTTCAATAGATTAGCGAAAAAAATACTTTGGCGATGTCTGTCATTATCCAACATACACCATGTTTGATGTCGCGTCTCTCTCGAAACTAACCTCCCTAACTTGATTATTTTACACTCCACTCACCCGCGCGCCCATCGCAACTGCGCAGACTCCGTTAAGGGGGTCTGCACTTTTCCGGGCGGCGAAAATGGCAACTTTTCCACAATTTTTATTTCATATGAAAAAAAAAGTTACTAATTTGATTTTTTTTTAGGTAATTTTTATTATCTTTCTACTAGTGAAATAACAAAACTTTTCATCCTCCCGGACAATCTGCAATTAATTATTTGATGATGAAGTAGACGGGCCCCAATACTGATTGAATGATTGAAAATTAAGTTTCGAGGTTCCAACACATCTGAAATAAGAAAATTGCATGTTTTAGTACTCAGCAAACATCTGGCTTCGTCCCCTAGCAGAATAAATGAAATAAATTGAAAAAACAAATAAAAATTCTGCTTTTTCGGATAAGGCCTAGTTTTCCCGGGAAAATTCGGGCCTACACTTTGTAATAAAAATTAAAATTATTGAAGCTATTATTCTGAGCGTGGTAGGCGAGAAAACTCTGTAGATGTCAAATAGGTGGTAAAAATTTGAAATCGATTGGGGATTAACTTTCTGAAATATTCTGTAAAAAGTCATGAGAAATTTCCGGAATTTTAGTTCCGAGAAAATCGCCTTTGAACTTCCGGATAAGGTGCGCCAGGCACTCTCGTGCCAGGGAGGAAAAGACGGTGAGCGCTTGGTACTCCATTCACGGAGATATTATTGAACAAAAGAAAAATTAACACTTACACTCAATCAGCAATTCCTGCGCCATACAATGCCCCTTCTTCTTTTTCGAAAAAATCCTGTTCTGCACATTTTTCTGGATTTTTGGCAATTCGTGCACGATTGAGACCTTCCAAACCCACACTAAGAAGTCGAAACACAAAAACTATGTGACGGTTTATTTCATATTTGCTGTCTATCATTGGGCTAGAAGGTACGTCTTTTTTGCCACATTTACATTGCAGAACAATACGAAATCCCAAACCACGAATTGAACCTTTCGAAAAGTTTATGTCATCCTCACAATTTTTGCAAATTACTGCACTACTAATAAGCGGAAAAAACTGTCATAAAGTTAATCAGACAATAATGACTATTGTCGGTGATATCGAATTTTTCAGCGGCTCTCTTCCTTAGTTTAGCTGCTGATGCACTTACGAATGATGTAGTACCTACTTTGGTATACTGATTGCCACGGAATTTACGTTTTTTCGCACGCGAAGGATTATTCGGATTTGCCCGGGATACTTTTCTGTCCATTTCTATTTCGAGAGTCGTACTACNCATAGTAGTATTGGGTGTATAAATTAATTCTCGGCTTTTTTCGACAATTTTGAAATATATTTATAAAATAAAAAAATTGATACAGATTCAATCTTGAAAATAATCACCGTCACTTTGCCCGCATTTCTCTCATTTATTGGACAATTATCGGATTTCGGCTCGGAAGAAAGATGATGTTTTGACTGAATGCAGCTGTTAATGCTCTGCCAGATTTCTTCAGGAGATCGAAACTAGATATCCACTAGGTAATCCCAGGTCGGAATCCCCAAGCCTCAACAACTGGGCCAACCTGGGCGCAGGCTTGTTTGCCAAGCCTTGGGCAGTCCAGATTGGCTCTGGCCAGACCCAATGTTAAACCCAGTCAATGGCCAAGGTCTTTTCCCCTGCTTGAAAAAGTTTGAAAAAAAAATTGAAAAAAAATAACTGCAGTTCCCCTTGAGGCGCACTGGTGCCCTCTATCGTGGTTGAGTTGAAAAGTTCGCTGAAGTTGCATCGTCCAGTCATGACCCCTAATGTTCGCAAATTTGGAAAATCGAAAGAAAGAGTTAAAAAGTGTCGTTTTTTGAAAAAATTGCGACAACGTGATGTAGATAATATATTTAACGGCAGTGATGATGAACAAATATCAAATTTGTCAGGCGATGGAAGTGATTGTTTTCCAACCACTTCGACAGGTTCTAACCTCCAAGAAACGTCTGACAGGGAAGAAATAAATCTGATAGATTCGCACGAAGCTCTTACATTCTCACAAGATAGTTCGATTGAGAATTCTTCAGAAAATTTGCCCTTCATATCCGACGCTGATTATAGAACCGCAAACAACTCTGACAGCCCTACAAGTCCAGGAGTCCATGTCATCCAGGAGGACCCAAATGCAGAAGCACAAGACCCAGCCCCGCTGAATACATCACCACCAAGTATAAAAAAACAAATCCGAGAACTTGCCATAAACAATATAGGTGGTGTTAAATTAAAAGTAATAACTCAATTTCTGCAAATTTTGATTAGTGAAGGCTACCCACAACTGCCTTCAAATGCAAATAAACTGTTGGGGTTCAAGCATCGCATCAAAACTAAAAAGTTAGAAGCCGCTAAAAACACGACTGGTGATTACATATATCTCGGAATCAAGAATGGACTGCAGAATCGGATAGTGCCAGACGTATTTGATGGAGAGGGGATTGGCGTCCTCGTCCACATTGATGGTATGAAAGTATACCACCACTCCAAAGGACAATTGTGGCCTATTGCACTAAAAATTCACAATCCAAAATACGAAGTGACTCCCTTCGTAGTGGGGTCGTATTACGGTGACTACAAACCAAAATATATTTGTGAGTTCCTGCAGGATTTTGTTGCTGAAGTGACAAAATTAATAAACGAGGGTGTAAACATCGGTGGACGGATGTATAAGTTTAGCATCGTCGCGGTGATCGCGAATAGTTTGGCTAGAGCTTTCTTGAAGTGTATAAAGGGACCAACTGGTTTTTTTGGTTGTGAGAGATGCACCGTTGAAGGCCTGACAGTGAACAGAAAGAGAGTTTATCCTCAATTGGGCTGCTCATTTAGGACAAAAGCAGCCTTTGTAACTCAAGCTCAAGTTGGACATCATTTACAATGTAAAGAGACAAAACAGCGACTTGTATCACCACTGATAAAGATACCAGGGTTTGATCCAATCAGACAATTTCCTCTCGAAATAATGCATCTCCTCTTCTTGAATGTGATGAAGAATTTGGGGGAAAAATGGTTTAAACGTGAGAAAAATGAGCACAAATTGCCACTGACGCAGGTTCGTCTGTTCAAGACACTCATGGACTCTGTGACGCCCTCGGTTCCTTCAGAATTTCAATGCAAGGTGTTCGATGCAGATGAGTTTTCCCACTGGAAGGCGACTCAATTTTCCTTTCTATTACTATACGCAGGTGCGATTATGTTAAAACCTACTCTTGATGCTGAAAGATATCAACATTTTTTGTTGCTCTGTGTGGCTTCCCGTATTTTGTGTAACAGTGGGTCACTAGTGGGTTGTTCAACATCACAATGTCTCGTGTTCTGGCGCAGAAAATTTTTACTTCGCATTAGCTTCATTTTTTCCTCGGAAACTAAAANAGATTTAGGATCAACGGATTCTGAAACCGAGAACCCAGTTAAACGAGTAGTTCAGCTCTCAAAGAAACGTGCTGCATCCGAGATGGGAACTGTTTTTTCGTTGAATCCTCTAGAAAATATTCCGGAAGGAGGAGACGATGCCTTATCAGAATCGTTCCACACTGACAATCAGCCAGGGGAAACACAATTGCCTACTGCTCCCCCACCAGTCAGAACACCCAAGTCATCTGATGTACCTCAACCAACACGTAAGTTTTAAAACAAGAGATTCTAATTTTCCGAATCCAATCACATTTTTATTGTTAATTAATCTTCTAGATGAAAACGCTGGTTCGTTGAAAATGGGAAAGAAAGCCGAGTTGACAGAGCGTCTTGTCAAACTGCGAGAAGAAGCAAGTGATGATCCGATGAAACGTAAGTTTGATCTCATGTAAATATTTGAAAGATGCTTGCGATGAATATTAAAGTGCTTTAATTTGCAGAATTTTTTGTTGACTACTTCGACGCTTCGATGAACTTACTCGTCTACAAGTTTAGAGGCGACTTGGAGAACCAGAGACGATCGAATCAATATGATTTGAAGAAGACCAAGAATGAATTGAAAGAATCGTTCATCATACGTCCACTCGTCCAGAAAGAGTCGACCACCAACCTGCTCGACAAGCTGGGAACAACTTTGCCCATGAAGAGTCCAGGAGATTTTGATAAATGGGAAAAATCTCTAGATCCGCAGGCCGAAGAAAATCGAGAGAAACCTGAGGGAGTGACTGACAAAGTGACAGCTCTGGTAAGTTCATTGTAATCATCTTTTCTCTTTCACATGAAATTCAGGACATGTTCGCAATTTCTCATTGAATTTCTATCGGTTTCAGAAACAGTACATGACGATTGAAACATCCGGCTCCACAGATTCATCACCAGACGTGAAGATACTTCTTGGTTTATTAATTACCAAAACGGTTCAATTAGAGTACAGTGGCGCTGGTCGCAGAGTACGTGGTGTAGGGAAGAAAAATTTCAGCGCGACGTTCACATACAAGTGCATGAATGGTTTGTTAACTTCATTGTTGAGATTTTGTGAAATTTCCATATTCCTCAAATTGACTCCTAAATTTCGTTTGTCTTTCTACAGAGTTCCTCATGGAAAAGTATGGAAAATCCACTAAGGAAATGAAGGTCCTATCCATCACCAGCCAGTTTTTGTCAGGAGCTTCTGATCGTGAAGGTGGACGTGCGGAGCGGGCAACACAGAACAAAGAATAATCGTCGCGGTATTCGGTTCAACCATTAGCTTTTTCCCCACTATATTTATACGAAAAAAATCTGAAAGTCATCAACCTCAATTCAAAGTCTTCCAAGCTAATAATTCAGAGTATAATCTATTGTATTTTTCCTCGTTAAGTTGATTGAAACAAGGTACACTGAATTCGGGATGTCTAATTTTGTTTTCTTCTCAAAAAGTTTATATACTTGAAATATTATCTAGGAAATAGTTGATTTAGAGTATTTNTTGTCAACGTGAGTGAGTGTGAACGTAGCCGCAGCACCGGGTATTATCGTGGTGGACGGAATTCCACGAAGCAAGCGTAGAAGTGGAGGGGACTGAATGGCGGCGCGAGGAAGTGAGGGGGGGTAGCACTTCTCCTCAGTTTCGTGTGGACGTGCAGCGGTAACACATTCAGACTACTCAGTTTCTTGAATATTGTTAAAAATTAGGAAAAAGTTGAAACTGAATAATTTTTTAGCTAGAGAACGACGATCGTTTCATCAACTTTTGGCGCTGGGTGACGCAACCGTTTTGCCACGCCACAGGACGCCATCTTAGTTTTTTGGCGGGGTGCGTTGTTGACACATGTCCTCTGCGTATTCTCGAAGTTTTCCGGTAGAGAATATATTATAAACTAATGAATCCAAGTTCAAAGTGATCAGAATCAACTCGATATTTCTTGACGAGGTTATTTTCTTGGTTTTGGCATCAGACGGTGTGGGCGGCACGCAGATACTGACTTGTTGTTCATCAATAAGAGGTTATTAACGATCGACAGACAAAGCTTCACACGTAAGTAAATTTTGCAATGGATTTTCTACAAACAATATTTAATAGCCATGTATTTGTCATTTTTTTTCTTGTCAGTGACTTCCACAAATAGTATCACAAATAACCTAAAAACTGATGATCAAACGTGGGAGAAATTTCCAGTTAATCAATTCATGTAAAGAATAAACTCTCAATAATTCCAAATAATGATCTATCATGATATTTAACATGTTATTTTTTAATAATTTTCATTTTTTCTCAATTTTGATTTTTTTTATTGTAGGATGAGTAAACCAGATTCTAAGTATCATTTTCGCAGTTCGGAGAAGACGCCGAACGGCAAAAAAGTGGTTGAAATTGTCCCTTCGTCTTGGGTGACAGACAAAATTGAAGAGAGAGGGATGTGCTGCTTCCCACCACACACAGATTATAACAAATTGGAGAAATGGGTGAGGAACGAGATTTCGCCAAAAACTTCATGGGAAAAATTAGAGGTAACCATTCTGGGTAGTGCAGGTAAATTTTTCATTTTCTGCCATTAGAAACTACTAGCAACCGTATAAAATCCTTGATTTCGGTTTAACAGTGAAGTACACAAAGGCACAGAAGAAGTTTGAGAACTTCAGATTTAGGATCAACGGATTCTGAAACCGAGAACCCAGTTAAACGAGTAGTTCAGCTCTCAAAGAAACGTGCCGCATCCGAGATGGGAACTGTTTTTTCGTTGAATCCTCTAGAAAATATTCCGGAAGGAGGAGACGATGTCTTATCAGAATCGTTCCACACTGACAATCAGCCAGGGGAAACACAATTGCCTACTGCTCCCCCACCAGTCAGAACACCCAAGTCATCTGATGTACCTCAACCAACACGTAAGTTTTAAAACAAGAGATTCTAATTTTCCGAATCCAATCACATTTTTATTGTTAATTAATCTTCTAGATGAAAACGCTGGTTCGTTGAAAATGGGAAAGAAAGCCGAGTTGACAGAGCGTCTTGTCAAACTGCGAGAAGAAGCAAGTGATGATCCGATGAAACGTAAGTTTGATCTCATGTAAATATTTGAAAGATGCGTGCGATGAATATTAAAGTGCTTTAATTTGCAGAATTTTTTGTTGACTACTTCGACGCTTCGATGAACTTACTCGTCTACAAGTTTAGAGGCGACTTGGAGAACCAGAGACGATCGAATCAATATGATTTGAAGAAGACCAAGAATGAATTGAAAGAATCGTTCATCATACGTCCACTCATCCAGAAAGAGTCGACCACCAAACTGCTCGACAAGCTGGGAACAACTTTGCCCATGAAGAGTCCAGGAGATTTTGAAAAATGGGAAAAATCTCTAGATCCGCAGGCCGAAGAAAATCGAGAGAAACCTGAGGGAGTGACTGACAAAGTGACAGCTCTGGTAAGTTCATTGTAATCATCTTTTCTCTTTCACATGAAATTCAGGACATGTTCGCAATTTCTCATTGAATTTCTATCGGTTTCAGAAACAGGACATGACGATTGAAACATCCGGCTCCACAGATCCATCAACAGACGTGAAGATACTTCTTGGTTTATTAATTACCAAAACGGTTCAATTAGAGTACAGTGGCGCTGGTCGCAGAGTACGTGGTGTAGGGAAGAAAAATTTCAGCGCGACGTTCACATACAAGTGCATGAATGGTTTGTTAACTTCATTGTTGAGATTTTGTGAAATTTCCATATTCCTCAAATTGACTCCTAAATTTCGTTTGTCTTTCTACAGAGTTCCTCATGGAAAAGTATGGAAAATCCACCAAGGAAATGAAGGTCCTATCCATCACCAGCCAGTTTTTGTCAGGAGCTTCTGATTGTGAAGGTGGACGTGCGGAGCAGGCAACACAGAACAAAGAATAATCGTCGCGGTATTCGGTTCAACCATTAGCTTTTTCCCCACTATATTTATACGAAAAAAATCTGAAAGTCATCAACCTCAATTCAAAGTCTTCCAAGCTAATAATTCAGAGTATAATCTATTGTATTTTTCCTCGTTAAGTTGATTGAAACAAGGTACACTGAATTCGGGATGTCTAATTTTGTTTTCTTCTCAAAAAGTTTATATACTTGAAATATTATCTAGGAAATAGTTGATTTAGAGTATTTTAAGATAATGATTTTGAAAATATCTTTCTATTTGGTTTGTTATCGATAAGTTTATTGAAAAAAGAGTTATACTGAGTTCCTATATTCATAAAATGTTCAAGCACTTGAAGCATAATTTTTGGTTTATCCTGTATGATTTAGTGTACATGAAAAAATGGAAACATACACGAATATGTTACAACGAAAGAAAATTGGATTTTTAATTTCCGCGATCAGCATTCATTTGTTAAATACAAGCTCTGCCTGGACCCGGTTAGAGCTTGTATTAGCCAGGGCCAGATTTTTACTTCAAACTTTGGCCATTACTTGTTTACACACTTCGGCCGAGCCCAGTGCTCGCAGGCCCGCAATGGTGTTACATCCCAGAGTTCATCCAAGCCCGACCCAGGCTAACAAACCACTTTCTGGCCGGGCTCGCGCAGCCTTGAACCAAGCTCGGGTCTAGCCTGGCCCTGTTGTCAATTCCCACCTGGGAAAAATCAACTACTCCATTCGAGGGTGCGCAATGAACTGAAGTCTATTAAGAAAACTCATTGCAAACTAATTTGAAAGACACAGGTATGAACACTATCAAATGTCAACAGTTTTCCAAAGCAGCACCTCTCGCCTATAATCCAATTTCGCACATCTCTAANTCATTTTTTCTCAATTTTGATTTTTTTTATTGTAGGATGAGTAAACCAGATTCTAAGTATCATTTTCGCAGTTCGGAGAAGACGCCGAACGGCAAAAAAGTGGTTGAAATTGTCCCTTCGTCTTGGGTGACAGACAAAATTGAAGAGAGAGGGATGTGCTGCTTCCCACCACACACAGATTATAACAAATTGGAGAAATGGGTGAGGAACGAGATTTCGCCAAAAACTTCATGGGAAAAATTAGAGGTAACCATTCTGGGTAGTGCAGGTAAATTTTTCATTTTCTGCCATTAGAAACTACTAGCAACCGTATAAAATCCTTGATTTCGGTTTAACAGTGAAGTACACAAAGGCACAGAAGAAGTTTGAGAACTTCAGATTTAGGATCAACGGATTCTGAAACCGAGAACCCAGTTAAACGAGTAGTTCAGCTCTCAAAGAAACGTGCCGCATCCGAGATGGGAACTGTTTTTTCGTTGAATCCTCTAGAAAATATTCCGGAAGGAGGAGACGATGTCTTATCAGAATCGTTCCACACTGACAATCAGCCAGGGGAAACACAATTGCCTACTGCTCCCCCACCAGTCAGAACACCCAAGTCATCTGATGTACCTCAACCAACACGTAAGTTTTAAAACAAGAGATTCTAATTTTCCGAATCCAATCACATTTTTATTGTTAATTAATCTTCTAGATGAAAACGCTGGTTCGTTGAAAATGGGAAAGAAAGCCGAGTTGACAGAGCGTCTTGTCAAACTGCGAGAAGAAGCAAGTGATGATCCGATGAAACGTAAGTTTGATCTCATGTAAATATTTGAAAGATGCGTGCGATGAATATTAAAGTGCTTTAATTTGCAGAATTTTTTGTTGACTACTTCGACGCTTCGATGAACTTACTCGTCTACAAGTTTAGAGGCGACTTGGAGAACCAGAGACGATCGAATCAATATGATTTGAAGAAGACCAAGAATGAATTGAAAGAATCGTTCATCATACGTCCACTCATCCAGAAAGAGTCGACCACCAAACTGCTCGACAAGCTGGGAACAACTTTGCCCATGAAGAGTCCAGGAGATTTTGAAAAATGGGAAAAATCTCTAGATCCGCAGGCCGAAGAAAATCGAGAGAAACCTGAGGGAGTGACTGACAAAGTGACAGCTCTGGTAAGTTCATTGTAATCATCTTTTCTCTTTCACATGAAATTCAGGACATGTTCGCAATTTCTCATTGAATTTCTATCGGTTTCAGAAACAGGACATGACGATTGAAACATCCGGCTCCACAGATCCATCAACAGACGTGAAGATACTTCTTGGTTTATTAATTACCAAAACGGTTCAATTAGAGTACAGTGGCGCTGGTCGCAGAGTACGTGGTGTAGGGAAGAAAAATTTCAGCGCGACGTTCACATACAAGTGCATGAATGGTTTGTTAACTTCATTGTTGAGATTTTGTGAAATTTCCATATTCCTCAAATTGACTCCTAAATTTCGTTTGTCTTTCTACAGAGTTCCTCATGGAAAAGTATGGAAAATCCACCAAGGAAATGAAGGTCCTATCCATCACCAGCCAGTTTTTGTCAGGAGCTTCTGATTGTGAAGGTGGACGTGCGGAGCAGGCAACACAGAACAAAGAATAATCGTCGCGGTATTCGGTTCAACCATTAGCTTTTTCCCCACTATATTTATACGAAAAAAATCTGAAAGTCATCAACCTCAATTCAAAGTCTTCCAAGCTAATAATTCAGAGTATAATCTATTGTATTTTTCCTCGTTAAGTTGATTGAAACAAGGTACACTGAATTCGGGATGTCTAATTTTGTTTTCTTCTCAAAAAGTTTATATACTTGAAATATTATCTAGGAAATAGTTGATTTAGAGTATTTTAAGATAATGATTTTGAAAATATCTTTCTATTTGGTTTGTTATCGATAAGTTTATTGAAAAAAGAGTTATACTGAGTTCCTATATTCATAAAATGTTCAAGCACTTGAAGCATAATTTTTGGTTTATCCTGTATGATTTAGTGTACATGAAAAAATGGAAACATACACGAATATGTTACAACGAAAGAAAATTGGATTTTTAATTTCCGCGATCAGCATTCATTTGTTAAATACAAGCTCTGCCTGGACCCGGTTAGAGCTTGTATTAGCCAGGGCCAGATTTTTACTTCAAACTTTGGCCATTACTTGTTTACACACTTCGGCCGAGCCCAGTGCTCGCAGGCCCGCAATGGTGTTACATCCCAGAGTTCATCCAAGCCCGACCCAGGCTAACAAACCACTTTCTGGCCGGGCTCGCGCAGCCTTGAACCAAGCTCGGGTCTAGCCTGGCCCTGTTGTCAATTCCCACCTGGGAAAAATCAACTACTCCATTCGAGGGTGCGCAATGAACTGAAGTCTATTAAGAAAACTCATTGCAAACTAATTTGAAAGACACAGGTATGAACACTATCAAATGTCAACAGTTTTCCAAAGCAGCACCTCTCGCCTATAATCCAATTTCGCACATCTCTAACAGCGCTGAAAGACTCTATTGTTGCGCTGCAACCATAGTGCACCTGCCTACCTGCACGCGCTCGGCGTTGGGGCCCTGTAGTTCTGTCAATATTTGGAATTTCTGAAAAATGCTCTCTCTACAATATTGTGAAATAGTGGTAGAATAATAAAATGTAAAAAAAAATCTATTTTTTGACCCCGGAAAAAACAAAGACCCCCTTAAAGGCAGCGCCATCGCGTGTATTTTACGATTTCATAAAAAAAAAGTTGAAGAAAATCACTTATTTCTCGTTTACAGGGGAATTTCGAACCTTCAATGAATAGGAAATAGCAATCTAAGAGAAAAATAGGCATTAGATAAATCCAGAACTCGATTTTATTTCGTGCAAAACTTTGACATTTTGAGGTTAAACACGGGAAATTTCGGCGAGTCGAGTTTTCAAAAGGTTGTAATAATTCAATGGCGCAAGTATGGCTCAAAAAAAAAATTCTCAATTCATTTGATATAATTGAAAGTAGGAATTCAAATTTTTCTGGATTTTTCACCCCCAAAGTTTTTGTGTGAAAATACAAAATAAAAAATCAACGGCGCTAAGCTCATAGCGCGACCACTAAAGGGTTAACGTTGCCGAAAATACGCTAAACGCGCCCGGGCAGTGTAGAGTAAATTCGACAACGTTGCGTGACGGACCATTTCATTTAATATGGGAGAACAATTTGTCGGTTGGAAATAATTTATCTTCTTTTGAATTTTTGTGAATTATGTTGTTTTAAAATCACTATAATGTGTTATACACTTCAATTGAAAAAGTCAATTTAAAAAAAAAATTCCGGTTATCCAGTCAATGTTTTCCCTCATATGGTGACCAATCTAGGGTTTAGGCATAACAGAAAGCTATCGTCCCTTCAAAATTTTCAAACAATTTTTCTGTTCAATGGTATTAACCTCTCACATACGGAGTCGATGCCACGCATAGACCCATGAAAATATGAATGACTCCCTTTAAAATTGATTGTTTTCAAAACTATGGAATTTAACTCAACCAAATAAATATAACAACGAAAAAAGGAATGCTGTAGCTTCAATTACATATCGGTTTCATAATTTTCCGTTGATTAGGAGTCATTACATTTTACTTGTATCGAACGTACTCCATGTTTAGAAACAAAAGGGCCCTGTCCGTGAGGGGTTAATATTTTTCGAAATCAACGCACATTGATCTTCATCATCATTTACTGGTGATTAATGTACTTCGATTTTGCAAAATATCGGTAACATTCGACAGAGAATGTGTTCGTAAATGTGAAAAATAAGCGGCTTTCTGTTGGTATAGGAATAAACAGCCAGAATAGACACAAAATTGAATGTAGTACAAATAGTGTCTCTAAAAATAAGTAGTTCTGCAAGTTATTATTTTACATAATCACGTTACGAATGAAAGGTCAGGGGTGGCGAAAGGAGCGGAAAAACTATAATCTACATTATTTACAGAGCAGACACATGAGTAATGCATATCAACAGTTGTATAAGCATTCTTTATCAACAAATCGAATGAATCATTGAAGTTGTTCGTGTCAGTATAACGGTTGAACATCAAGTTTATCACAATACACGGAGAAAAAACTATTTTTGTCAAGAAATCGTTTTATTGAGAGAAGAAATTGTTTTTCAGAAGCATATTTCTTTAGGGAAGTCATTTTCAGGTGATCCAAGTCAGGTTGCAAGTATTAGAATTGTGTAGTACTATTCGCGATGTTACATTTACGAGTGGCGGCACTGAAGCTAACAAGATGGCCGACATAAAATGTTCCAATTGAAAATTTTCAGTCACACTTTCAGGTCCTAAAAGGATCAATGGAGTAAAAATCCATTTATTATTGAAAAGTATAATTAATCGAATCAGGGACAAGCCTCAATTTTGTGTATCAATGCGAACCTTCCCCTATAATACCACTTTTGTTGATTTAATTCGAACTGTTTCATGGCGGCCATGTTGAAGCATCAGCGCCGCCTCACGCCCAGTTAACATCGCGAGTACAACTATGATGCTACGTATGACTTTAAATGAATGCCATTGATTTTTCGTAATTTTTTTCATATTCTAGATTTTCTTGGGTAAAATAATTTAATATAATTCGAAATGTTAATAATTATTAACGAAATTCATTCAAGGTCATTTATTTTTGTGGAAAAATATTGTCAACTAGTTTAGGAAAGCCGATTGGGGAATAATGACAAAATTAATGACGAGAAGAACAATTAATGCAATAATAAGTAATCTCACGAGTATAATCTCACTGTATTTGATGTTTTCATAAAGGTAATAAACTACTAGGATCAGGAAATGCGTAGCAATCGGCACCAAAAAGTTTCAATTACGAGATCATTGAACATTAATTATTAAAATAATCATTCGAATTCGTCGCAAAGAATTATTCAATCAAAAATTGTAAACTCTTCAACGGTCAAATATATTGCATCATCCAAATTTATCTTCGTAAATTTTTGTTGATCACAAATATCAAAAATTGATCTTGAAATTTATTCATCTCACACATTACCCATTCATTGACAAATATTTACTAATAATTCGACTCAATATAATTCCAGGAATTGAAATAAAATTGACTTTCTTACGATCTCCTAACGCATGAAATAAGAAAGTTGAAAAAAAAAATTTCAAATAATCCCATAGCTCTGTTCTTATACATTTCTGGGATATGTCATCTACGAATTTTCGATACATATTTGTGGAAATGATCCCTGAAACATATCTAAAACGTTCCGCGAAAACATATCACCTCAAACGTATCAAGAATTAATTCCTTAACGTTCCTTTGCTTAATGGGGCCTCATTGACCAATCAGAATTAAGAATTAGTGATCAGGCCATTTTTATACATTTCCATGTAAAAAAACTTCATCCGAGGGGCTATTCATATTCGAATTGAGTGATACCATGATGACGAAATGTAATCGATTAGATACGTGATTACAGCTCTGATTATAGTGATCGATGATCACAGTTATTACCACTACAAGTGATTCCATTGATTGCAGCTACACTTATATCAAGAAACTCGTGGCTTGGAAATTTTCAAGAGCAAAATAACTTGCACGAGAAACAACTTTTGCCAAGAAGTTTTGTACTGGTTCTAAAGACGAGGACAATTTCTTGATGATGAGAAAGCCATTTCTCATACCAAGGAAATTGAATTACTTCATTTGATAGTTTCTTAGCCTGAATTCTAAAATATTTTAATGCAAAAACTACTTGAATTGATTTGAGAACTCGTTTTCTTGATATGAACCAATTGCCCTCATCTTTCGGACAAATATAAAATTTCTTGGCATAAGATTTTTTTTTCTTAGTGCGCTGATAGAAAAGTTTAGTTATTGGTAGCGAATGGATTCGATTGGAGATGAGGGTCTATTTGGTCTCACCAAATATTCATTCGTTAATTGTTGACAAATGCACATTTGAGGAGCCTTGTTTGACGCGATTTTCACTTTTCAAGTGAACCATTCGTTAACTATCAACGAATATTCATTTGGTCATATTCAACTCTACCATTCGTTAATAGTTAATGAATCTCATTTGGAATAAATGAATCAGTCTATCAGTGTGCGAAATATTGTGCGCTTGGTAATTTTTGAGCCATGAATTCAGTAGCGAAGCGGCAAAACGGTTTAAGTCGATTTCGACTATTGGCCAGTTTTCAATGAATATCTCGAAATCTAAGAGAGATAGCAAAATGTTTGTTATAACCTTTTTATAGCACTCAACTCGCTCTACAAAAAAAGATTATGACAAAAATTTCGCTATCTTCCTTAGAAAAAAAAAGGTTTTTACGACAATTTCGCCATTTCCCTTAGATTCGAAGATATTCCTCCAAAACTGCTTCGGTACTGAATTTCCTGATACAAGTATAGACGTACTTCTAAAAAAACTCTTGTCTTCTTAGTGAAGAATGATTCACAGATGAACTCACTCAAGGTGCGTAGAAGAATCGTCAATCTTCAAGTATTTATTGTTTCCATAATTCTTTTATGCCCTTCCGATTTTGTGGCCTGCATTTAATTCATGATATAAATAAGAACTTATTCGAATTCCATGGAGCGCAAACATTCTGAGATTTAAGCAATTGAAAATGATTCACTTCTCTCAAGTAAATATAATGTACATATTAGGAAATGTTTGACTCAGTGTAGGAATTCTGACTGTGAACAATTAAATACCATGGGCGTGGTCGAATAGATTTCGAATGATTACATCTTGATTACAAGAAAGGTAATCATGCTTTCAGTGATGATGATGACTCCATTTATCTCACTGTGAGCACAATTTGATTCAGGGATGGGCAATAATATTAGATTTTGGCAATATTAAAAAGGATTATCTCGTTATATTGTTCAAAGTTTAACTATATTGACCAAATTTAAAATATTATAGAATTTATTAGCTAAATTTTTCGATTGATGGTGAATAAAATATTTGATAATACTAAAATGTTATTTTTTAGTTACCAAGCTAATTCTAACTTTAGGTACTTGATTTTTGATGATCCAAATAATCGTCAATCTTCCTACCTAAATTATTGGTTGATAGAATATTTCGAAATTTAAATGTACAAATGGATGGTTATTTTAATATTTAAATTTTTTTAGATTTATGTTAAAAATTGACAGCTTCACAATTTAACGGTAATTATAATTGGTTGATATGCCTATCACTGATTTGATTACATTAACGAGTGACAACATGATTAAGAATGTGAATAGCCCCTCGACTTCATCTCATCTCCTTTCATAGATGGGAATTTCGATTGAATATATGAATGATTTCGTAAGATGGAACAAAAATTCAACATTCATTCATAGGCTATTTCATATTGACTGGGATATTGATTGTCCTTTTTTGTCGCACAAGTTATGCCGTGATTATCCAAACAACCGATGTAAACACTGTACAAATATTGATGAGACAGAAAACTTTTTTCTACTGTCCTTGCGAAAAAAAAAATCGTTGTCATAAAGCTTGCTGGTTCAGTTGACCTCACTAGTTTGTAACTTTGGGTATTGTTTTCTACGCCATTGCCATTTGGTATTTCTCATTTAAACTGAGTGTCTCGGGAAATAATAACCAACTGCGAATTAAATGCTCTACAGAAAGAGGTCAGTCTCTTTTATTGTTCCCTTTCATTATATCTTCACGATGGTGATATCAATGTCAAGGTTTTATAGGGCTTTTATTTTTAAACCTGAGCAAATAGTTATCTTCATCATCGCTATTTCCTTCCACTCTAATTAACGCGATTCTCATCATTATTTGCCAGATGAAATGCATTCAGTCTGCTTATTCGAAAAATATTTGCAAAACAGAAATTTTTTCTAAAATTTCGCAAAAAAGAACTATGGAAGTTAGAAATATTTCTCTAAAATCAACACCGTTTTTTCGAGAATTAAGGAAATTTAATTTCACTTTTTTTATTGATAAGTATTAATCCATCGTTGGTTTATTTTACATAATTTCATTCGAGTATTATTTACATATGTATTTTAGACTATTGTTTCCAGAATTTAGAGAATATGGATCTTGCAATCATTAGAATTTTTACGTTCAATCAGAGACCGTTTTTTTCTTGACATTGAAAAAAATGTAGATTCTAGAAAATTTAATGCTGCAAGCTATTGTTTCCCAAATTTATAACATTTTTTCTTGAAACCAGGAGTTTTTTTTTCTTTGTGCAGATTTCACACATTGCTTCTCAATATTGCTAGCCAAAATTTTATTAGCTATTTCTGGACTTTCAGTGATAGCACTCAATACGAACGAAGAAAGTGTCAAATGAATAAAATGAAGAAATTGAAATTTCTAATAGTTATGTTGTTATTCGTCGCATTCATTTTTCTGAATCGATTGTTAAAACGGAGAGGAGAAACCACAAACTTTGCGATAAACTAATTTTTGTAATAGTATTAGCGCCACCCTGGCCGCAAGCGGTCGGTGTGTTGATGCCCTTTCATTATGGCTTTGTCCTGACACATTCGATATTCCTTTTTTCAATGACTTGTGTATAATCATTCTCACTGCAAAAAGCAACACCACCGATGATAATCGTATGTCCCAATTAATTAGATGTTGAATTTTCCTATTACAATAAATGATTTGCTCATGCTCTAATTCCTATGCTCACTGAATAAGATTTTAATCATAATTACAATTCAATTCCTTCTAGAACATACTTTAGGGTGTGATTTCCTGAGATTCAGTGTTTGTTGATACTATGGTCAAAGGGCGTGCCCACACTGTTATCAATTTTTAATTATTTCACACGGTAATCCAATTGATCTGTTATTCATTTCGTCAATATAATTCCGTGCTTAGAATATTGTCATTTCGTGTTTTCAGCACCTAATTAAAAATTGAAACTTAATTTGGAATATTGACTCCCAGCTTCTTTTTATTCATATACGGAGAGAAATTTTTAGTAAAAATTATCGTGAAATCCAAGTAAAAATTACCGGGATGGAAGGGTAATTCTGTAGCAGTGTATTTTCGGAGCAATAAATATCCTTGGTGTGGATAATTTTCAATGAACATTTCCGGATAATATTTGTTCTTATCTGAGTAAAAATTTCCAGTACGCGCGGATAAAAATTATTACATATCTTGGTAGTTTTTACAAATATCTGGATAAAAATTACTGTTCCAGAATGGTAAAAAATACTAACCTTACCTACAAATTCCTTCCACGCAGAGGTTAATACTCCAAAACACTCGAGCGTTACCAACAGAGCTCAAAGTGTTTTTACCACGAGAATTCTACTGGTAGAATTTATTGTTTGGAAGGATAAAAAGTGTCGCGCGCATCTGGTTAGTTTTTGATGCGCACGATGGGTATAGTTTAATAGAATTGGGTGAATAAAAATTATTCTATAAATTTTATAATAATTACCAGGATAACTATACTTTTTATTATTCACATAGATATTTTTTGTCTTTGTCTATATACATTTTGACAAATGTACAGACAATTTTTGGTTCCTTCGGCGAAAATTACCATACGAAAGGGTAAAATTTATTTTACATATGATAAATTTTATTATTTAACATCAATTTTTGTCGAACTTCTGGATATAAATCAGACGAAAAATTTCAATAATACACGTTTATCCTTCTGGAAGGGTAATTTTTACCAAAAATTTTTCTCTGCGTATCGGAAATTTTGCACTTGAGTATTCATATTATTTGTTCAAAGTGAAACAATCGATCATCATTTTCAGTACATTGCATTTAGATTCTCCTATCCTTAACGTAAAAAATGTGAGATAATCTCATAGTTCTACACTGACAGAAAAAAATGATTTTATCACGAGAATTTTATTTGAATAAACTATCATTTCGCTGTTATTTTTCAAATAAACATGATTTTTGAGATACATTTGATTGGGAGAAATCGAACTTCTCTAGAATTGAAGTTCCTTTTATTTGTCGCAATAATGAGACTATTTGATTTCTTTCTAACCACAAGTTTGCCAACTCCAGAAATTCGTTGGTTTATTCAAAAATCAAAATTATTCTCATGACTAAATACGTTGTTATCTCAATCAACATGATCATACGTTGTTCCAAGTAAATTATAAATGAAGTGAGCATTTCGTATGCCGAATCAGGATGAATATTGTTACGCAGAAAAAGCTTTGAGATCGTAGTAAGATATCGTTGAGTGGAAAGAAGTTTATATTTCTTGACTAAAAAAAAAATTGCATTAGTTCACAATAACAGGATCACAGATTACGACAATTCAACACAAATTTGGACATCACAAATTTCGTTCACTGTGGTGTATGGAAACCTCAATTTAAACATCGGCTTCATTCGAGAAAACAACATTCAATTCATTCCTCAATGTAATCATCCCCTGGGTACGAATTTTTTATCAATTCATGAAAGTAGAAAATTTCTTGACTGGAGATTATATTAGGTTTAAAAAAATAGGACTTTTCCATTTTTGTGATGAATACATGTGACTTGACGCCAATAAGGACCGTTTTATTTGATTCAAGTGAATGTATCTCAAAAAGAAATAATTCACATTCACTGTAAGATCTTATTTATTTGAAATTGGTTCAAGTATAGACTATTTGTGTCAAGAAACAAATATCTCAATAAAAATAAATTTTTCTATCAGTGTAGCTATTAATTGTAATAAACTTTGTTCGATGGAAACCTCTGTAAACGCAATATTAAAAAAGTAGAATTATTCTATTTTCCGCTGACCTAAATGATTTCGACAATTATGATTCGTTTATTCATGTTCCATAGAATAGTATTCAATTCTCTTTTGTTTGTTAGGCGGGCTTCATGAAAATTCGACGCAATACAATTGTACTCATGAAACCCGTCTTATTTTCTTCATTCGTTCAAGATATCCGTCATGTTTGAATTCTCATTTTCAATTCGAAATATTGCCCATTGTTTGAAATCCTGCCCAAATTGTGGGTCTGTCAAAAACTCTCTTCAACATGTGACTCAATAATTCGAGGCAAGTCGTAACTTATCGAAAACAGCCGAAATATATCATTTTTGCTCAACTTACGAGCAGTCACTCATCGCCTTCCGTAGGCATAACACCCCTAGAAACGATACAATAAACGCATTGGCAGATATTGATAATCAAGAAGCCAAAGGTAGAGCTAGATGTGGAAACATAAAACCACAATATTTCATCTCATATGATAAGGTCGGTTTATTTCAAGACGAAATGAATAGACCGATTCTTTATCATACACAGAGACATAAGAAAAACAATAAAATTCCAGTAGATGATTTCTTGAACAGGGAATTGAAATACTCCAGAAATATACCAAACATCGATACAGAAGACTTTTACCGAACAACAAAAAAATATTGGTGGCTAGACCAAAATGATAAATACATGGCTGAATTACAGATAAGATATCAGATTTATAAACATAAAAATAAAAACAGAAACAGAGGCCAAAATAGAGTCCGAAGAAATAACTTCAGACCGCCTTAAGTATTTTTTTACAGAATTAATGAATAAAGCGGATAAAAAAAGAACTGAAAAATCAATTCAGTATTATTAATATTATAATTCAATTAATTTAAATAATAAAAGAATAGTAATTCTCCTTGTTTCATTTTCAACAGAAAAGACTACTATTCAACTCCAATCATTTCACACTTTCTCGTAACTACCAAATGCGCTTGTTTTTTTACAATAAATACGTACACCCTCTTTTTTTCTTTTTTTTGTGCATTTTTTTTCTTTTTTTTCGAGTGCAATCATAAACAAAAAATACAAAAATGCTTCTAATTGGAGCAAAGGCTCTAAACCTCAATAAATGATAATAAAATTACCAAATAAATACCAATACTATATTGAATGCGAGTGTCACAGAGTTACCGTTATTCACAAATTATCAAATAATAGATACAAATTTTTTTTATATACCTGTTTGTTTTATGTAAATAACTGTAAATACCTGTAGTAATAATTGAATAAAAAACATGGTTAAACAAAAAAAAAGCATAACACCCCTAGTAGAAATCAAATGTCCGAGTGCCGACGCCCGGACTTTCCAGGGGCGACTCTCGTGTAGTATGCAAGTGGCTAATGGCGGAACGTCCCCGCTAGCGCGCCCGATATTCGCTCCGTGCATTGGGTTCGAGGGGATGACAGAAATGACTGAGCCGCTTGGGTTGAGAGAATAGTGAAGTTTAGGTGGCAGTTTTGCCTATGTTTTTGCTTGTCCAATTTCTATTATTTTTCATTAAAAATGGGTCATCGTAGTTGTTGTGTCGCGAATTGCAAAAATAACGAACGCAAAAGTATATGTAAATTTTATAAATTTCCCACTGCACATTACAAAGTGGAACAGCGAAAGAAATGGATTAGAGCTGTGCAGAAAGTCAAGTAAGTACATAACCTTATCTTGTACTGTGGAGCTTCATAGGATCCTTCCCAAATATTTTGTTTAAATATTTATCAATTATGTGATAATGTTTTAGCTCTCCTGAATGGTAGCCAAAACCATTGGACGTGATATGCTCTCATCACTTTGTTGGTGGAAAAAAATCGAATGAAGAAACAAGTCCAGGATATATTCCTTCGATATTCTCTGGTGTTGGCAACTACACAAAATATATTTTATATTTTTATTGCAGACATGCTCGTTTCATGAATCGCAGAGTTAGTTTGGAGAATCAAAAACTGGCCAGCATGAGTACAAATCAAGATCGAAATGTGGAAGGAAATCCAATACTTAATGATGTTGAAATGCAGTTAGAGAGTCCGGAGTATGTGGATAAAGGAACTGAAGTGAATTTTTTTATTGATTCTAGTGAGCCGGAGAAATCATTTACATGTAATAGATATATTAAAGAAGGTTCTAAGTGTGATGCTGAAATACAAACAGACATAGTGATAGGTGGTAGTAAAAATATCATATTGAATCCGAAAAAATTTAAAGATAAACAATGTGGCCCAATCGAGAAGAAATTTGTAGACAGGGCAGTTGGACCTGACAGTGAAAGTGAAAAAATCGGTGTTACAACTGGTTTTTCAGGCTATACATCGATTACAAAAAATGAACAAATTCTGGATTTGGCAGGAGTCTGCGCCGACCGAATGTTACGTTGCAATTTGGAAGCATATTGCTAATTTATTAGCAAAAATGACTATACTGTATGCAATACAACCACTTGTTTTCATTCCCACTTGTTTTCATGTGATTTCACTTTCATTTCCAGTTTCGTTTCCCGCAATAACGTTATTCGGCTTTCGTTTCCAGTTTCCTTTCCGGCAATAACGTTATTCGACTTTCGTTTCCAGTTTTGTTTCCGGCGGTAATGTTAATCCACTTGCATTTCCAGTTTCGTTTCCCGCAATAACGTTATTCGGCTTTCGTTTCCAGTTTCCTTTCCGGCAATAACGTTATTCGACTTTCGTTTCCAGTTTTGTTTCCGGCGGTAATGTTAATCCACTTGCATTTCCAGTTTCGTTTCCCGCAATAACGTTATTCGGCTTTCGTTTCCAGTTTCCTTTCCGGCAATAACGTTATTCGACTTTCGTTTCCAGTTTTGTTTCCGGCGGTAATGTTAATCCACTTGCATTTCCAGTTTCGTTTCCCGCAATAACGTTATTCGGCTTTCGTTTCCAGTTTCCTTTCCGGCAATAACGTTATTCGACTTTCGTTTCCAGTTTTGTTTCCGGCGGTAATGTTAATCCACTTGCATTTCCAGTTTCGTTTCCGGAAATAACGCTATTCGACTTTAGTTTCCAGTTTCGTTTCCGGCAATAACGTTATTTGACTTTCGTTTCCAGTTTCGTTTCCCGTAATAATGTTATTCCAATTTCGTTTCCAGTTTCGTGTCGGTTCGACTTTCGTTTCCAGGAACGAAACGGCAGAAATGCACTTTCATTTCGATACCGCATTTCGTTTCCAGTCCCTGGAAGTTACTCTTCGCCTCTCGTAGGTATAACAAGTTACTCATTATCCTTCGTGGATACAACGTGGTCTCATCAGCTCTTCTCAAGAGCCAGTAATTCACCGAAAATCATTCTGGTTTAATATGACGGAATTATCCGAAAGTTATCGAGTGAAGTCATCGTGTAAATCATCGAGACAGTTATCGTTTATATAGTAAAATCATCGATAATCAGTTATCACTTGTACAGTAAACTCAACATGACATTTAGCTAGTAAAATCAACGGAAAATCTTCAGTGATTTATCGAACATTATCAGTGAGAATTAACAATGAAAATTCACCAGTGCTTCAACGATCATTCCCAGATCATTATCAAGAACAATTATCGATACTAAATTTCTATTTTTTCTAATTTTATTTATTATTGTGAAGTCCATCTAAATTATTGTGAATAAATTGACTTGGCTCAGGCCTAAATTCTTGGTGTACTTGTCTTACAAAGAAGTCTAAACCTGCACTTTCCCCCTCCGTCGCCACCCTAGGAATCAACGAACCTCACGAAATTTTCAACGCCCATGCTTTTTTTTTAGAAAGGATAACCATTTTTTTCAGCATTAGAAGTATAATAATGAGGGTTTTCTGTAGCGAAGCTGCGTATATTTATTTCGCATTATTTCAACCTATTGTATTCGAGCTTGCCTTAGCAGCCGAATACCTTATTACGTCACCTCGCGACAATTCGCAATAATTCGGACATCCTCGATCGGAGGATTAATACCATTGTCGCGGGAGCACACTCTCGTTCCAGCTCTCATGGTGTAAACCAAAGTTCCGTTTGCTGTGAATAAATTCTAATACGATATATAATAATTCCGAGTATTATACCTTACAAAACCCGTCGATCCTTACCGAATATCCCACATTTTCTTGATTCTTTAATCGTCGATCAAGCATGTTGCCCTGTATTTTAATCTAAAAACTTGATTGTCGTCAATTATCAGTTCAAGTGAGCGCTGACATTCGTGATTTACATTATCTAGGTTGAATGGAGAATAATCATAATTTTTTTAACTCTGATTGTTTCAATTACAATAACCTATTGTATAGCAGCTATGTCCATTTCATAAACTATATTCAATATAATTCAATCTAATGCTGGAGGCAAATAACATTACTTCAGAGTTTCTACTTTCGACAAGTTACCTTATTGCTTTCCTCACTTCCATTATCATTGAAAAACTAGCGTAACGAGTTTGAAACTTAATATTAAACCCATTTGCCTCATCAATACTTCCAAACTTCAATATTGCAGTGAGTAGATGCTGAATTCGAGCTCCACTGTTCAATACAGTGACACTCGGAGTTATCGCGTTTACAATCGAGTCGATTTTTTTTAACTTTGATATTTTTAGAGACTGTAGAAATCAGCTCGACTATTACAGTAATCACAGTTAAAGAAGTTTACGAGAACTGGAGAACTTCTAACGCTATTTACTAAGTTTTCAAGATGGAAACCCGTGCATATAAAAGTGTTAGGGAAGTTATAGACGTCTCACGTTTTCGAGTTACAAACATCCGTGTAGAAGATGTTCACGAACAAATGGGAAATTGCTTTCGTCACAACATAGTCATTATATTTTTGCTAATAAAGTAGCTTCTAATTTTCTTCCGAATGGAATTTCTATGACGATGTATTTTTGAGTGAATTCAATGATTCATTGAATTCAAGATTGCCTGACACGCACGAAAAAATTTAATAGAAAAACCTATCGGATTCGTTAGAAATTCTATTGAATTTCTATCAAACTTTCTATTAGTTTTTTGCTGATTCTATTGACATGTTCAATAGGAAACATTCAATAGAAAAAGTCAACAGAATTCGATTTTTCTATATAACTTATTCTTATCATATATTTTCTATAGAATTTGCTCGACTCAAATTTTCTAAGTTTTTTTGATTCTTTTTTTCTTTTCTTCTCATCAAGGAAATCAAACGAAAAAACTTAGTAAATTTTAGCCGAGGAAATTCTATAGAAAATATCCCAATAGAATAAGTTATGTAGAAAAATTAAATTCTATTGATTTTTTCTACTGAATATTTTCTATTGAACATTTCAATAGAACCGGCCAAAAACTAATAGAACAGTTCAATAGAAATTCAATAGAATTTTCTAACGCATTCGATAGGTTTTTCTATTAAATTGTTTCGTCCGTGGAATGTTGGTGGCAAACATTCCTTCAATGCTGACAGCCAACATAGCCCCAATATTGATAGCCGACATAGTCTTAACGTTGGTAGCCAACAAAGCCTCAATGTTGGCAACCGACATTGTATCAATGACGACGCAACGAGTTGGGGCAGTCAATATTGCCAACATTCAATTTATTTACCTTCCCCACAATATTGGTTTCAAAACAAATTGTTTTAACAATAGATGATGCAATCAATCTCCTGATTGAACTCGGTCAAGTTGGCATTGGGAATAATTTTTTAAATCACAATTGGATTCATCTAAACTATAATTTTTTCGCACACGCATACATCCGGACATAGTCTAGAAATAGTATATTCGAACTGTTGAGGCCGAAATTAGTTATCTTGACACCACCATTCGACGTCATGTGGTACAACCTACATACTTTTCAGCTGATGATTTCTTGATAATTTTCGTTGATAATTGCTGTATAAAAAACAAAAAATCATTCGATCGAGTGAACCTCTGGTTGAAACTGACAGAACGATTCCGTCTCATGGAGCAATTCTCTTGGCTGAAATTTGGACGGAAAAATCCTCGTATGTAATAACACAAGAGCTTCAAATTTATCACGTATTTCCCGATAGGTTCGTTGTAACCAAACGAAAGGGCAAGTTGTTCAGGTTTAAAAATCACAAGTGCGAAGCACGAGTGATTTTTCCTGAAAAACTTGACTGTACTAGGCAATCATGCGCGCTGTCACGCGCAACCACCTTCAATTGAGCGCTGTGACGCACAATAACATCCTCGTAGTCATGGAAATCATTGATTGATCCATCAACCAATCGCAAGGCGAATAAAAAGTTAACAATCAAAACAATCATTCATTGTCAATCAACTTTATGAAAAAGAAAACCCAACATGAAAAATTACCAGTGGAATTATTACAAATTATCAGTTGAATATCGAGTTGACTATATAAAATATCAGTGGAATAGTGCAATTCTATTGGCAGAAACTCGGATGGGAAAAATTCTCTCCCAAATACCACAAAATTAATCCGGTATTTCCTTCGACGTTCCACAATACAACAGGGTGGTCAAGTTTTTTTTGCAATGAACTTATCGGGAAATACCCGATGTCGAAACTCCTGTGGTATTGTAAGTGAACAAAAAATTGATTTGAAAATAAAGAAGTTATGAAATTAAGTTAAGTTATGAAATAAATAAATAAAAAGGAACAAATAAAGATAACAGAGAGATTCAAATCGAAATATTCTTTTCTTGCTAAGTGTCCGAAATTGTTACGTCAAGCTATTTTCTCCTAAAATATAATTTTACGCTGGTTAACCTTAACCCTTGACCTTTTAAATAGTCGTGTGTTAATTCATCTATTTATTTTCACTTCTTACCCTGTGAAAAAGCTTAGTTGAGAGATTGAGTGCGTCACAGACGCGACAAAATTTTTTTCGATCAGGGCACTATAGATATAAAGTTTCGCAGGTACCACTCCGTCGTCACGCCAAGCATAACTCCAAAGTTACACTGAAACAAATTTTTATGATTCAAGTTTTCATTTAATAGAAATTCTTAACTACAAACGCGGGTGTGTCATAGTCAGTAAAAGTTTTCAAATAATGGAAAAAGTATAAAGCGAACGAAAGAAAATATCTCTTAACCCTTTGCAAACGCATAAAACGTTGAGTGCACACAAATGATCCTCGATAGTCCTTTTACTCCACTCATAAATAAAAATAATGAGAATGGAGATTGGGTATTTTATTCCGGGGCACGATTGCCCGTCCAAAATACCCCCAAGGAAATCTCTCCAAAGAAATTCACAATACAAACACACTATAAAAGATCGACAGCCTCAAACATACCGAACTATCTTACGATTCAAAGAGGAGTATATACATATGCAATAGTAATTTGCATTTTTTTTCTATTTTTGAAAAATAATTCATTAACTTTCCAATCCAACGGAAGTTATTGCAATGACCCAGAAAATGAAACGTTGAATTTCGATGATTTCTCCACGTTTCATGACCTCTTGAGTCATCCTGAAAAGTTTTTGATGACATGACTGTGTGTGTGTGTATACGTGCGTACACTGATAGAATGATTCATTTATTCCAAACGAGATTCGTTAACTATTAACGAACGGTAGAGTTGAATATGATTAAACAAATATTCGTTAATAGTTAACGAATGGTTCACATGAAAGGTGAGAGTCAAGCCAAACGAGACTTCTGAAATATGCATTCGTTAACTATTAACGAGTGAACATTTGATGAGACTAAATGGACCCTAGCCTTTAACCAAATCCATTTGTTAACAATAATTAATGCAGTCTATCAGTGTATGTATGTACGTGACGAAAATTTTGTCCAACGATCTCTCCTGAATAAATGATCCGAATCAACTTTTTTTTCAATCGATGCGTCTTCATGTAATTTGGAACTGATTAGATCATGTAAACGATCACCTCAGCGGTTTGTTAGTTATTCGCATACTTGTAAACACGAAGGGGTTCGGGCCTATCAGACAGAAGGCATGTGACCGTTACTTTTTATGTCATTAGTTTCTTAATTTTTTTATTTCTACCAATTCCATTGGGAGTAAGCTTGCGAATGGAAAATATTCAACCTTTTAGTGAAATAGATTTATACAAAAAGGTAAATATCTCCAAAACTGCTCGCCCAGTTGCACCTATTCAAAAGACCAACCTTCAGTGTTGTAAGAGCTATAATCATACCAAATTTCGACCTGCTATCGCCATTTTTTCTCAAGTTATCATGTGTATAAGATTTTCATAAAAAACGGCAATATCTCCAAATTTGATATTAAAGAGTCGTCTATATATTCTGACTGACTTACATAAAGGCCATCGCGCCGAGTTTTTTTGAAATTGAAATCAGTGCAGTATTTTTTGAGACATTGAGGAAAAACGATATTTAAATAAGTTGTTATATCTTAGGAACCACTGGACCGATCGGGCTGCACGGAGAGAAAAATTCAATAAAAATTACCAGAAAAAAAGTAAAAATTACGTTTCGAAACGTAATCCGCGAGCGAAGTAAAATTCAATAAAAAGTGTGAGTCGAAACTGAAATTGTACGAATCGCCACGTAAATTTTACGATTTCATCCATAAAAAATAGCTACCCGTCTGATGACTCACCGCTGTGGGGACAACAAGACGTTTCGTAATTTTTTCCCAACGATTGAGAAATTTTACGCAACGGAACGTAGAAATAACTCACCGGCTTCATAAAAATTGTTGAACGTTCAAGAATTTTTGATTTTGAAGGCATAATAAGTCGGGAAGTTTCTGTAAGATTTTACTTCTTCGGAAAAAATTACATGACAATTTCGTACTTTGTTTGGTGATGAACCTGAGAATTCACTGAATGTTTCAGATTTCTTCTCTTCTATTCCTTTTAAAATTGCCGGGAAACGATTCCCCATTACGGATTACATGAATTGTGCCGTATTTTTTAGTGAATATTTCTCTTCATATGAAACAGCACGCCAAAGTTGTTCTCAATAATAGCTATAATGAGCCATAATTTCAGATTTTTATCTACAAATTTTACCGCAGTTATGTTGAAGTTCTAAAACTTAATCACCAAAAACCCAAGTTGTCGGATACATACATACAGACATGACCCTAAAATAGTATATTTCGTAACGAGTGTAAAAAATATTTTTTCATGAGTTACGAACAATATTTTTCATCACAATGTGACGGAAACATCATTTCTTCACGTTTCATAGCATTCTAGACCATTTGCAATCAAAATTAGAAAATCGAAAACCGAAAAAAGGCTTCCATTCGGATGCAAAAAATATCATTATCTGACCTTCATTCAAGACATGGAAAACTTTCAGTGGGATTAACTGGGTAACGTGGCATTGACGGTATTCGAATGCATTTTTCGACACAAATAGTTTTACCTCTTGGTTACTCAAATAGTCCACATCTTCCGAGAAATATTCAGCCAACTATATATTAACGTACACTTTATGTATACTGTGGTGCAGGCAACCTCTGAATTTTTATAGTTAGATTATGAAAAATATTTCAGGAAGGAATTACCAAGGTACGTCGCAAATATCGATAGATCCCAAGATGTAAACCTTTGAATTGCCAGGTCAGCGTCTTTTATCCCCAGATCCATTAATATGAGAGAAAAGCATCAATGACCCTCGTGTAGAAAATTTCCTGGTCCATAAAAAGCTTTAGGTAATTTTCCGTTATCGTGCATTATTTAAACCAACGCTCGCTTTCAAAGGTCGAGTCGAGTGAATTGTAAATCAATTTATTCCGGTCTCCTAGGTGATTTCTAACTGATGTTCATTTCTGTGAGCCATGGAATAAGTCAGCACCTGTATTCCATTCCATCAATTTGAATAAAAAATGATCAAGAATATTTGGACGAGTACAGAGACAATCTTCTGATGTTGAGACAGGAAGTTGTGATGAAAATATCTTCAATAACTAAAATCAGTTCGTTCTAGCGAACTACCTTTAGATAATTTGCAATGATTCAGTGATATATTCTATAATGCCCTGAGTTTCGCTGATATTTTCATAGGAACAAGTAGGCAATAGCATTTTTTTAATGAACTAGGGGGCTCCGTCCCTCTCCCCTTTCATGTAACCATGCAGGTATCACCATGGAGGTTTCTTCAACAGCTTCATTATTTAAATTTGACGGTGAAATGAGATGAACACAGAAAATTTTTAATGAATGGAGATGTGAAACGTGAATCAAAAGGAATGATAGAAAATAAGAGTACAAAAATATTAATGTTATTGAAGAAACGAAAAAAATTGAGAAAACAAAACCAATTAGGCAAACTTGTTAAGTGCAACAGAAATAGCAGTTCTGAAAGTATGAGGGGGTCCCCATATGTGAGGGGAGTCCCTATATATGAGGGGGGCATATATGAGGAAGCTCCCTATATGAGGGGGTTCCGATATATGGCCCAGCCCTGAGCCGACATTGGTTCAATCCTGGACCAACATTGGCCCGACCCTGGGCCGACATTACCAGCTTAGCGTCGCCTGAATCTGTAATCTCGCCTGAGTTTTCAACGACTCCTGAATTTCAAGCGTCACTTGAATTTTTGGCCTTATTTTTTTATTATATAGAGACATGAGTATAGTAATTGTTGCTTATAAACTAGCAATTTGCTTCCGAAAGTTTCTTTTTTTGAAATTCTTATTTCAGTATTCTCTTCTATTTTTTCATGTTCCATTAACCTTCAACTGAAATGTCATCAAAATTTTGCGTATTATTTCGTTTTGTCTAATAATTCTACATTCAGACCTCGAATTCGCTTTCAGTCTCGGTTTAATGAAGATTCAATGAATGTTTAAGATGTGTATAGCCAGGGTTTAATCAGAGTTTATTCAGGATTTCACCAGAGTTTAACTCAGGTTCTGTCAGAAGGTAGTTGGGACCATGAATTCTTATAAATGAGTATTGAACATAATAAACTGGTACCTGAGTTTAATAGAGATAGAGATTCTGATGTTGATTCGTTGATATCAAAACGGCTTAAGCAATGTTAAAAATTCAATACATTTCTTCAGTTATCGCATCAATTTCGTAGAACTCTAGAATTTTCTCAAAAGAGGACTAGAGAAAATCTCCAGATTTTATGGAAAATTTGAGAAAATTTTTGCAGATTTAGAACAATTTTAAGTTCTCGGAATCGTCGACTGGAAGTGTGGAAAAATGATGAATGGAAACGTTGTTTTCAATAATTATATATATAGTAATATCAATGATAATAATTATGAATAATGAATTTCGGAAAAAATTTGGAAAATAAAAAAAGAAAAAAATGCAAAAATGACATCAGCACATCATTCCGTTGGCCAGGGTGGCGCTAGTTATAGTATATAAATGACCCCTTCTTCATTCCCATAAAAATAAAACAAGAAAAAAATTGAAAGCTTTGCTTTTATCATCACAATAGTACAATCATTCGATCATGTCATGAGCTATCACCAAGTAATTGGATCACACATAGACAATATCCATAATATTCAATACAATCGTATTATTTATCACGAAGTCTTATCAACATCACGCTTCTCTGAACTCGTAAACCTCCACATAGTACATTTCTACTTTTTCTCCCGACGACAGTTTCTATTCCGAATTAGTCTTCAGTTTCGTTCCAAGTGGACCCATTCTCTCGGGGACACAAAAAATAGAGACCCCCACAGTTTGAGTTACTAGTTCCTCTCTGATCATCCTAATTTCGGTGATGACTATTACTTGGAAGCGTTCCAACACCGTCCGATCCTGTTCACGAGCAATGGATAATAGTTGGACTTTCGAGAGTTTCGTTCTCAGAATGGACTGATCGATCCATCAATTTCTGGAGTAACCTTTGTGTTCTCACATTATTCTCAGCATAAAAACCTTATTCATCGTCTAAAGTTATTTCAAAGTTTTATTTATATATAATTTGAGGGATTCTGTGATTGCCCCAGTAAATACATGTTCCCTGAAGTTATTTATTCATGAGATAAATGTATAAATAAAGATTGAAAAATACAATTTTGACTCACATTTCAAAATATTCACTTTCTGTACTAATTTTATTCCATCATAGGCTCTGTCTTCACCGACCAACTCACGTTAATCAAGTCCCGCATTCCGAAATCACACGTCTCTCCGCTCTCATCACATATTTCTTCACAGATGTCAATAACCCTTTTACCATCTAAATCTTTCTCGAACTCCTTCCTCCGCTGCAGGATAATCTCTTCATTCTCATCGAAAAGCTCGACAAACTTGTTATCAAGCAGAATCTCCCACTGTTCACAGCGAAATGGGAGATGCAATGTCACCATCTCCCTCTTGTACTCATCCATCTCCTTGTCCGGATCATAATTATGGTATCTTATTATAGAGGGCTCTTCTCGCCTCAAGTACTCGTTTTTCGTATTCCAATAATATTTGGCAGCAAACTGCGCAAGAGTAACATGTTCCATTGCCTGTGGTCTCTCTTCGTACTTTTGGAACATATCAGTTTTGATCATTTCTGATGGATTCTCATCACAAATCACTTCCTCCATTTCGTCACTATTTTTCTTACTACTAGTTTGTCGTTCATTTGGCCAGACGGTTGGTATATAAACAATCTTTGTACAAGTTTTACACATGGGTTCCCTCAATAAGTACCTGCAACACGAGAATAATTCATCGTGATGTGATTGGAACGCAATTGCCAAAGGGAAATCAGAACGCTGAATTTAAATATTATGAACACATAGGGGGCGCCTCGAGCGAGCGAAGCCCCCCCCCCCTCTCCACCAATCATCGTGGGTATGTTCAACTGTTCGCATTATACAGAAAAAAAAATTATAAAAAAAAAACCCTTGCATAATAGTCATATGACCCCATATGAACTCAGAAAGTTTTTGCGGTCACGGAGAGAAATATTCAATACAAATTACGTATCTTTTTCGTAATTCCGGAGCGAAATGTGGTTATAGGAAATGTTACGGAACTGTCACGTAATTTTTACCTAAAATCACGAGATTTTTCCAGAGCGTTCCGTAATTTTTACCTGAATCTCTTGTGAAAAATTACGATACCGTCACTTAAATTTTCTGAGGCGATTCCGTAATCGGTGAGTGAACTGTGAGTTCCGTAATTTTTGCTGAACATTTCTCTCCGTATTGTTTTAATTTACCAGATTATTATATAGAGAGATTTACAGTTTTGAAGACTAAATCTGAAATAAATTTTGAATGGTGCTTCATCGATAATTTAGCATTATCGATAATAATTAATTAAGAAGTGTCGAAATCAGTTTTCTAAAAAACTGACTTTTTCAAGATTAGAAAAAGATTTAAATTTAGAAAAAAAAGTACAGAAAAATGTTCAACAGTCACAAACTTTTGTGATAAAAATAATAAAAAATCTAGAAAATTTTTTCCAAGTATTGGAAAAAAAGCATTCAAAATTAATGATGAAAATTGGGATTAATTTTAAACCAAAATATACTTAATTTTAGGAAAAAAAATATTTTCTAAAATAAAAAAAAATTTGTTTTTTTAGGGGGGGGGGTCGGTAAAGAGGGTGCTTCATGTATGGGGGGATTATACATGGGGATAGTGATATCCGGGGGGATTTTATTAAATGGTGGTTTCATCGATGGGGGGAGTTTTACCTAAGAGGATCTAGGTGTGGGGTCGGCCGTAAAAGGGCAGATTTATATGGAGAGTCATATATGTGGGGGAGTTGTAAAGAGGGGGTTTTGCAAAGAGGGAAATTGTATAAAGAGAGGCGTTTTGTAAAGAGGGGTGTACTTTGAAAGGCGGTTTTGTATATCGAGAATCCAGTGCGACCCCCACCCCCCTATATATAAAGCTCCTGTAGGGGGGGATATCTTCTACACTGATGGAACTACAAACAAAATGGTGGTATAAAAAATGTTGGTAATTTTATGATGCATCTTTTCAGTTATTAGAAATTTAGGTCCATTCCCAACAGTTAACGAGATAATTACGATTTAATTATCAACAAAATGCGAATTTGTCTCGCCATCGCCTATAAAATGTTAACTGTTGAAAAATATGGATGAGAATTTGATACCATAAAATCAAATGGTTATTTATGTAGAACCAGAAAAATATGCCTTTAAATTTATATTCAATCAACGCATGATATAGTGAAGGATAATAATTAATAATTAAATTTCATATGAAAATTGAAATGACTGCATCGCAACAATGGAATTAAGGAAAGAATATATAAATGAAATTTGTTTTCTCATACCAAGCAGCCTCCTGAGCTGTAATCTCCACGGTTCTCAACACATCTCCAATCAACTTTTTCGTCATCTCTCTGATATCAAATGCAGGGTTTTCATCAGCGATTGCCATGATCCTTCGTCGTAAGTCACTTATCCCTTTATTTGTTTTATCAACATAATCAATAACATGAGCTGCACAAGTATGATTATCCAGGATAAACTGAACATCAATACATGAGTTGAGCACATTAAGAATGAAAGGATTGAATCCAAGATGCCATTTCTCAGGAGGCTCCCTCTTCAAAAAAACCGTTGGTTGACTGATCCCAGCTCTAAGAACATCGATATAATGCTCCTTCGAGATGATCTGATTGCCCTCATAAAAACTCCTCATATCTGGATAATCAAAAATCTCTAGATTCTGTTTAATGCTTCTAAATCGTTCTGCGTATCTCGAAAAGCCCGGATGCAGTTTGTCCATCGGTGCCAATATCATCGTCTCCTCACATGGCATAAACGGTGCTCCATATTGGCACATCTCACTACCTGGAAGTACTTTTGTATAGCATGTAGGGCCGTGTCTATGTGCCTGGAGGTCAATGTTGCTCGTGGCATTCTCACCTGATACAGAAATCAGTTTATCGATCATCGCAATTGCCTCGCGTTTGTCGACACCAAGTGGATCTACTGGAGCTCCGTCAAGCCATAAGAGGACATGCACTTTAGTACTGCCATCATGAGGGAACTCGATACGCTTGAAGTAATGAGCCACTCGATACTGCTTAAATGGCGACCATTTTTTAGACTGAAGAATCCCCATCAAGACATTGATCAATGCGCTGAAGTAGAGGGCGCAGGTGACGGCGTCGTCATTCACTAATTTGCTTTTTTGGAATGGGGTCAATTGCCGGACTGCTTCTTCCGAAATCTCACAACCGTCGTGTCTACACTTGAACAAAGTCTGAAGTAGTTGATTCCAATCCATCTCATTGGCCTGAAAAGTTAACGACATCGTGGGTCTTCCAATCTGCCTGATCATCGCCAGGAGATCTTTTCCTCGTTCAGACCAGTGCCAGGGGGAATTGGGTAATGATCTCAGGAAGGTGAGATTACTCTCGATGAAGTTATTCAGAAACTCTTCTGATTGCCATCGTTCTTGATCATTGGTTCCCTTGTTCATGATCCTGGCAGGGAGATTAGCACGAACTCTCAATGTCATCATCTTCATCGCCATGTAGAAAAGGTGCTCTGGAGTGACGCCTCGTCTGTCCGAACGTTTTATCTCACTCATCATGATCATGAATGGGGTCACACGAGGAGTACGTTCTATGGTGAAGCTTCTCGGGGTTCCCAGATAGATAGAAGGGAACGAGAACTCTTCTATATGATTTTCCAACAATGAACTGTGCAAAATTTTCAACTCCGGTGGGTTTGCTTGGAAATAATTGAGATCGTTCCATAATAGCGTCTGTTGGTCAGCAATGAGGCTCTCCTCTTCTGGAATCTCTTCGCTTAATTGATCTCTGAGAATTTTCGGTGAGAAATTATCCTCGAAGAATGCTTCATCAATTGTTATTCCATGCTTCTTATAAAGAGGCGTTTCTACCAAATAATTCAACCACGTTTTCAGGGTTGGTTTATCAATCAAACCTATCAACTCCCTTGTTTCTTGTATCTTCCTCTCATTGATGTTCACGTTGATACAATGATCCTCGTTCATACCTCTAGGTAACCTTTCCACCAAGGTTTTTTCAGCAACAGGAAAATTAATTGTTTGTGCGTAAATAGCAGGAGAATCACATGAATGACGGAATCTATGAATTTGGAAGAATGGAAGATGAGGGGAGATGAGTCTTTTCGTCAGTGAATCCAATTCCGGTAGATTATCCGGAATTTTTGGGTAACAAAAACCATTAGTCTTTGATAATGGCGGGAATCTAGATCGTTTCAGGTAAGTTCTGCAGGTATCACACGCTTGAATCTTGGCCCAGGGAACATTGGAAAATTCAGGATGTAGAATTGTTGAGTATTTCGATTCAACGAATTTAATATCATTTTTGAAACAGAGACGATCGCAGATGGTGCACACGTAACCGAAGGGATTGTCTATGAATTGTTTGTGGAATTCTGCATGGGCACTTGAATCGTGATCGAAGTTCTTGTAGGGATATAGAGGCGAGGAACTCACGATTGACAAAGGCTTCAAAATGCTTATTGGTTGTTTGTCAATTGCTGTTGACGATGCTGAAGAAGATACCGAGTCCGTAGGGAGTGCTAACGGATCGACGAACGCCTGATTTGCATGCTGAATGGCCGCCTTGGCCTTTTGTCTCGCACGGTACTCACGAACGCGTTCTGCTGCGGTTTTAGGCGGTTTCTTTGGTGACCGGTGTAGACGTTGACGATCCCGATATTCGCGTGAACGTTCTGCTGAGGTTTTCGCCAAACGTCGTTGAATACTTTGATTCCATACGGAAGAATCAGTCGGGAGAGGATTGTTGGACATGGTGAGCCGCGAGAAATGGCGAAGATACTGGTGATGCGCCGCGTGGTCTGCGCCGTCGGTAGCGAGGAGAATGTCGTTCGTGTTACAGTACAGTTACAGTGTGGCATCACGTGGCACAAGGCGAAATCGACCTCGCTGCGGTTGGACAAGTGGGGAGGAACTGGTAACGGAATAGCGTTGCGCGTGAATGTTACCATGGCAAGCGGTCGGAGGGAGTGGTGGGATTCAAACGCACCTTTCTGCGTTTACGTTTCAGTGAGTTTGTTTAATTAATGCGCTGGGGTTATTCTGATTGCGGAAATAGATTATCGAGGTGGGGAATTTGGTATGTGGAGACAAATATAAAAGTAATTGGGTCAATAATATTTGATTTAATATAATTTAATGGGATGGATTTTTCGGAAATATGGGGAAACAAGTTTCTGAAGTTCGGAAAAAGTTAATTGATTTATGAAAATCTTTTTATCAACATGCATCGTTCCGTGGATGATGACGAGCATATTGCACTGTTGAAAATTTTTGTCTGAATTATCCGTGCCAAATTCCTGAAATTTTTATCGTGTTCCAATTTCACTAAAATTTCAGGAAATCTTGTCATTGAAAATTCAGAATCTCGTGGAAAAATGAAACAGAACTGTAAGCCAGAAAATTCTGGTAAATATATTCTTGAATTTTCAGGATAGTGACACTGAATCCGCTTCAGGAAAAAAAATCATAAAATTTCAGATTACACTGAAAATTCAATGCAATTTGATACTGAATATTCATATTAGATTGGAAATTCAAATACATTAAGGAATTGTCGTCTTTATGCCCCCTAAAATTTTAGGATTTTACTCAATTTTCAGTGAAACCTGAAATTTCATGATTTTTTTCCCCTAAATGGCATTCAGTGTCACTGTGCTGAAAATTGGTAGTCAACTGTCCATGAAATTTCTTTTTTTTTCTAACAGTGCTTCCGAATGGAAACTTTGTAATCGCGAGAACTAAAGTTTCCAATTTTTTGTGTTAGGGTAACTAAATATGGCCTACAAAGTCCGAATATGCGATTTTTAGATGGTGTCTGTATGTAGGTATGTGGTCTTTTTTTCTGAATTTTTTTATGAAATTTTCTTATAAGAAATCAATCGAATTGCATAATTTTTTTCATCAATGTAGACATTAGCAGGTTTTATTCATTGGCACCAATTAAAATTCAATTCTTCACAATGATTCAAAAAAATTGATATTTTTCAGAAAATAAAATATTAAAATTATTTTTCAACGATCATTCAAAACATTGTCATGAAATTGGAATTAGTCATGGCTTAATGCGTAAGCATTGGAAATTATGGTTTCTAAAATTTAGAAAATGTTTTAATTTTCTCTATATAAGTTTTGCAGAATATTTTCAATTTACAGACGATTGAATGAAATAGTTTGAAAAAGCAAAATTAGTTGGAAAAATAACAAGGAAGGAATGCAAATTGTTTGCATAAAAAACCACAGAATTTCAACAAAGAACGAAAAATTACAGAAGAAAAGGTGTTACATATCCTATTGTATATTCAGGAGTACAGCACTTACTGCAAGTCCTCAAGAGAATAAAAGGCCAAGAGAAATACTAAAGAGTTCTGTTCACACTCTCGTCGAGAGACTCGTTAAAAGTGTTGTACCACGTGAATTTTAAATTCGCACTTGTCATTCCTCTTTAACATTCACTTGAGGGCTATAAAAGCTGAAATTATGAACGATCTTCACACTTGAAGTTGGCGAAATTCAATTCTCCACTCATTTCTTTAATAATTAAAGAATGAAATTACAGGTGGAAGTGAATTCACTGAACTTCATCAGATAATTTAATAAATTGATAATTCATAGCAAAAATACAATACCAAGCTCCTATTCAGAAGAGAATTTTTCCATCTAAATTTCGCCTAAGAGAATTACACTATGAGACAAAATCCATCTGTCAGTTCCAATGAGAGGCTCACTCAATCAGGAAATGTTTTGTTTTTCGTATATATATACTAACTTGAAAAATTACCAGTGGAATTATCGCAAATAATCAGTTAAATATCGTGTTGACCAGATAAAATTACAGTCGAATAGTGAAATTCTATTGGCTAAAATTTGGATGCAAAAAATTCTCATCAAAACGCAATTAATCATGCCTCAAAAAATTAATAACAATACCCTCTTGATTCTATGAGAATATTGTGGGGGTCGCACAATTCGTTGTTGAGTTACAGCACAGTGTTTATATGATTTAAAAAAGAAAATCGTTTTTTTTTCATAATTACTGAAAGAATCACCACACGGAGAGAATTTTTTGATAAAAATTATCCTACCGTTCTATAAAAGTGTATTATGAGTCATGGTTTCCTCATTCCTATCCCGAAATTTAGTAAAAATTAATATATGATGATCAAATTTTATTTTACGTTAGAGAGATTTTATCCTGATAAAAATAAAAATTACCGTGCCGGCAGAGTAAAAATTACTGTACCAGTAGGATAAAATTTACCAACCGTTTTAGAATTTTCGTTATCTACATAAAAATCATTGGACTGGAAGGGTAAAATTAATTATGGGTCAGAATAAAATTTCTCTAACGTAGAATAAAATTTGATCATCATATATTAATTTTTATCAAAAATTTCTATCCGTGCAGTAATAGCAATTAAATCAGGGCTTGAAAAGTATATGTCAATGTTTCTTTAAGGATTGATGTAAGCAATTTTGGCGGGAGTTTTTCACAAGAGTAAATTTTTTATGGTCAAATGCCATGAAACTTTGGCAAAACGTTGTTTGAACCATTATAAGATGATCGATCTATCGCTTAGCTCTTTGTCATATTGTTGATATCAACTGAAACATAAAAAACAGAAAAATCGATATTGACAACATGACGAAGAGCTAAGCGATAGATCGATCATTCTATAATAGTTCAAATAACGTTTTGCCAAAGTTTCATGGCATTTGACCATAAAAAAATTTACTCTTGTAAAACAGATGCTTACGTCAATCCTTAATCAAGTTGAAAAAAAGTGAGAACAGCATCATTGGAGGAGACCGAGGTAAGATGAGACCGGGGAGTAAATTGAGACTCCTCTGTTTTTTCTTGTTTTTCAATGAGACAAAAAAGTTCAGTGTTTTTTTTCGATGTAACGTCGTTTAACAGTTCACGTAAGGAACATAAGTTTTCGAATCAAAGAAAGGAACTTTTATCTAAGACAATCTCTAATCGCCGTCATGACCGATATTCTAGTTTTTACGGGAATGAAAACATTTCTTGTCTTATGCAGATATTTCATCTTATAGTTATAATTTTTGTAAGTTCATCATAACTCGTTTTTTTTTTGGACACTTGAAAATTTTTTCGCTGTAAATTTCTGATACACTTTCAGGGAATTTCTATCACATGTTAGTTCCACTAAAATTTCAAGGAATTTCGTCATTGAAAATTCAGCATCTCATGGAAAAATTAATGAGAACTGCAAATATAATCTTGAATTTTCAATCAATTAGAAATTCGGCGTAATTTAACACTAAATAGTCATTTTTTTAATTAAATAAATCTCTATCTCTATTAAACTCCGGTACTAGTCTATTATATTGAATACTTATTCATGGTTTCAACTAACTTTTGACAGAACCTGGGTTAAACTCTGGCAAAATTCTGAATAAACCTTGATTGAACTATGATTAATCCCGGACTGAATTCGAGTCTTGAGAGGGGCTGAATGTAGAATTATTTGACACAGGGAAATAATACACAAAATTTCAATGAAATTTAAATTGATGATAGTACTATGACATGGAAAAATAGAAGAAGAGAATATTAAACTACAAATTTCAAGAAAGAAAACCCATTCTAAAGCAAATTGCTAATTTAATAGCAACAATTACTATACTTATTTATAAAAAAAATAATCTAATCCACTTATTTTTACACGAATCGTAAAATATCTTCCACAAACAGGTATTTTGTCATTGAATTGCAGTTATTCGCACAGTAAAATTTGCCACAATTTTCCATGGAATTTTTATCCACCTTTTCTCTCCATGTGTATTTTATGTTAGAAACCAGTTATTCATCCTTGACACACGCGCGTCTCTCAAATAAAATCCTTCTCCGTCAAGATTAACCCATTTCCCTAGAACTCCGTCAACAATGAAATTCATCTCACATCCTTCATCTTTCACTGCCGTCCAACCATCATCCACATGAACCCTTCCACATTGGCGAAGAAAAAAAAGGATTCCCACGTGTATCCGGAATGCTCTCGGAGCCACTCCAACTAAATGAATTACCGAAGCACGAGCTCTGTCGTGGGATGAATTTCCCGTCGGTGACGATTGCGAATGATTACTACGATGGAATTTAATCTCCAGTTGAACACTGGAGGTCAGGGAAATTGAAAACCAAGTAATGAAAGACGAGCAAAAAAAAATTTTTTTCACCCCCAAATAAATTTCCAGTGGGACCCCTGCGACTAGACTCCACTTGTTCGACTCACATTATTTTCATGACCGGACGGTAGCCATGTACAAACCATAAGGGAGGCAAAAATATATGGGAAATAAGGGAATAACTTTTAGCGATGAGTAGGATGAAGTTATCGTTCCAATGCTCATTGAAAATTTGCATTAGATTCCTACCAGGGTATTTCAACTTGAGGGAATAAATTTACTGAGCGATATAGAATTATGTAAATATTTAAGCTGCTCCTTGCGTTTAATCCTCCCCTCATTTCAATATTCGTTAAGTCCCTGGCATACCGAGGATGACTGCATAGAATAATGATGATATACTTCTGACGACCTTGTTTAGGAATCTAGTAGGCGTGATCAATGGAAGAGCCTACACCAAGACAAATGGGTTATTTTAATTACATCAAGTTTATTTGATATGCATATGGTGGAGAAAAAAGTGATTCAATTTTATTCACTTCTGTCTCGTTTTTGAAAGTATTTCCTCAGTCAGTTATATGGGAACAGTCGACAATGTACAAAAAATGTGAAATTTTGAGGAAAAATTCTTGAAATAGGCAGAAATATGTCGTCAGGAGTCCAAACACAATTGACTGCTCAGTTTTTTGCAAAAAAAATGATTAAAATTATCATTTGTACAGCGTCTTACGAGAGTCACTTTTCAACTGTTCAGTATGAGCATCGACAATGTCCAATCAATGCAAATACCCGATTTTTACCATCGAATACATTCCAAGAATATATTTTTGCTATTTCATAATTTATTACTGCACAGATTTTGAGAAATGATTGAAAATGTATCACAAGATCATGAATTTTCGTTGAACTAGGAAAAAATGGCGGTGTACCATGATAACGGTGACAGAAGATTCCCAGTAAACATTGGGCTCACAATTTGCTGGCAATTTGTTTGCTAATTTTCCGCAGTTTAGGAATAAAAATGTCAACATCATGACGACAAAACTTTCCGATAACTCGTCTATTATGCATCAGCAAGTTATCATGAGAATTATCCGTAAATTTGCCGATAAGTTTGCCATCGAAAAGCAGACAAAATAAAGCCAAATTTTTGTACAAAATTTGATGACAAATCTTCAACAAACGAAGGGATTGTTTTGCTTTCAAATATTGTCATTATTTGTCTTCTAATTTGCTGGTATAGTTGAAGGGTGGGGCAAAGTTGATGTCGGGCTTAAATTTGTTAAATGATGATTTATTTGAGGATTACGATCCCGTGGTTATCTACCGATTATCTACCGAGCAACAATGCAAAAATGCCATTGTTCCACTTTGGCCCACCCCCCTCAATATCTTATTATGAACAAAATTTGTCAATATTGTGATTAAAGCAAATTCAAGTAGTGAATAAAAGTGGCTATATCTTTTCTGAACTTCAAAGTCTATTGATAATTTTGAGGAGATGTCAAGGAATTGGATCAAAATAAAAATCTTTCAAAACCCTCACCATCGTCAATCATATAGCCAATTTTTTCTGTGGTTGTGTATGAAATAAGATGACTTCTCAAATATTTTCACATTTTTGCCGCGTCTTGTCAGCAGTTGTATTGTGTTCTAAGTTGTCTTCACACACCTGTAACATGCATAAAAATCAAACAATTCAATTTGTTCTTTTCTCTTCAAAATGTGCATCTTCTGACACAATTTTCAAAGAGGAATTTTTTAATAAAATTTTCAGTGAATATATAGGACCAGAAAACAATTTTCCACCAAAGGCCAAAGTTAAGATCCCATTAGGTGGCTCCCATTTTCAATTTGAATATACGAATTCATGATGAAAAATTAAAAAGATATCAAAACTTCGTCTGCATTTGAACGTGGATGCATAATGTAAATTTGTCGCTTGAAAAATCAATGCACCTTATTCAGATCTCAAACAATTGAATGATTTTTTATGTGTTCCAATGGGATCTTCACTTTGGCCTTTGGTGAAAATATTTATTTTGGAGCCGATATATCCACTGAAATTTTTATAAACAAATAGAATAGGTACAACCGCGAAAACAAGTATTTTTTAATTTTTTTTTACGTTTTTGAAAGGAAAGCGATGGAAGAACGAAGAAAAGAAAATTGACCATTTCCGTATGAAAAGTAGGTCAGAAGACACACATTTTGAAAAAATGAAAATAAATTGGTTGATTTTTACGGAAGATGTAGGTGTTCGAAGACAAAACTTGGAATAAAATATATAATAACTGCTCGCAGAATGCGTCAAAAAAATCAGGAAAAATTTGAGAAGTCATCATATTTCACATACAACCCCCAAAAAAATAGGCTTTATGATTAACGATGGGGAGGGTTTTGACCACGTTGAGATCACATGGCATTGCCCATATATTATTGATGTAGAAATATGAGAATCTATTGTTCCTTTCAGCCAAATACCTATTCATTACGGATTTGTAGAATTTGAAGAATTTGAAATCTATTTCTCATTAATTTTTCCAACATCCTTTTTTCCATAATCATTCCACAAGATGAGAAATTAGATTTAATTATTCCATATTTCATATTTATTCACTTATATGGGTAATTCCAACAATTACCAACTGACCATTTTGCGCCAAGTCTGGGATTTCGACAAAATAATGGCAAAAAACTATCTTTTATGAAAAGTAAAAAAAAAATCTTGATTATTTTTTCAATCCAAATTTCAGTCAACAGGATTAGACCATTAGACATCACATGGTACAAAGAACATGGTTTTCAACTGATAATTGTTTGATAATTTTCTCTGGTAGTTGCTATGTAAAAAAGAAAAGATCTTTCAGTGGAGTGAACCCCTCGTCGAAACTAACAGATCAATTTTGTCTCATGGTGCAATCCTGTTGACCGAAATTTGGATTGAAAAAATAATCCCCCGAATACCACTCGAACTTCAAAATTAATCAGGTATTTGCTCAATGTTCCCTGCATACAAACAAAGTCGTCAAGTATTTCAGAAAAATCACTCGCGCTTCGCGCTCGTTATTTTTTAACTGAAAAAACTTGACTCCTTCGTTTGTTTGCAACGAACCTATCGGGAAATACCCAATAATTTTGAAGCTCTTGTGGTATAATAAGTGATAAATTTTGGGGAACCGGGTCACAAGCGCGATTTTCCACTTTTTTGTACAGAAAAACTTCATTTTTGCCGTGAAAAACCCATCGGATTAAAAAAAAATAATTTTTTTCTGGAAATTCAGAATTTTTCCGACGAATTACCCATGGAATACCAGTTATAATTATAATGGAATTACCAGTTATAATACCCCGGTGCTTGAAAATTATCGAGTATTTCCCGAAAGTTTCGTTGCTTAGCAACATGTGTATGAAGTTTGGCAGTGTCAAAATCCCGAGCGCTTGCGCGAGGTATTTTGTGCCAAACTGCATGCACATGTTGCTAAGCAGGGGAATTTGAGAGAAATACTCGATTAATTTTCAAGCACGAGGGGTATTCGGCGGGTTATTCCCCCCCATTCAAATCTCGATCAATGGGAGCTGGGATTTGACATTTTCGTGGCAAAATGAACATTTTTTTCTCCAAATCGTCTTTTTTTTCTCCATCATTTTCACAAATGTCACTACTCTTTGATGTTTCTTCAACTGTCTCGGGTTAAATTCCTACGGAAAACTTTTGTTTATTGCTTAGCAACAGGCGTGGTATTACATAAAAATTATCGATATCATACGCACCACGTGATGTCAAATCCCATGCTCCTATTGGTCAAGATTTGAATGGTGGGGAATAACCCATATAATTTGTAATTGATCTTTTAGTGTCAAGAAAACCTTTTTCAGAATCATATTTCAACACATCTGACATTTTTACAGATATAATTTTGTGATTCGTAGTTTATCTCTTCAATCCATTTTTTTTTCAATGTCAGGAAATATTTCTATCAGATCCAAGTTATTCAATACATGTAAATTGTAGAATACGTGGCAATCTCATTGTCAATCAAGTCATAGTCAAGAAGAACATCGAAAACATATTCCAGTATACTCACAACTCGGTGATGGGCAAGCTTAATACTTACTGAGTACTAAGTACTGTAGTACATCAAGTGCCTAGTACTTAGTAGCTGTCTCATCACTAAATACCCAGGTACTTAGTACTTAAACCTGTCTAAGTACTAAGTACTCAAGGTACTTAATACTTTTGGGCAGGTTTAAGTACCAAGTACATCAAGCAGTCTAGGGATCCGAAAGTAAACATTTGCTCAACAGGGTGTCTCAAAATATTCGGCGAAGTCATTAAGGGGTGAAAAAGAATGACATGATGAGTCGAAAGGTCCTCTTCGATTTTTTGCTCCGAGTATTAATTCAAGTGTTATCAACTAATTAGACTGCTGATAATTTTGCGATTGAATCACCATTTCAGTAGCGAAGAAAGTTTCCGCCCCAAAGATTGAGATAAAGTGCAGAATTTATTTGAATTTTCTACACAACTGGAGGATTTTCTCGAATTCTTTAAAAACCAAGAAGTATCCTCAAATTTACTGTAAAACCAGAGAATTTTATCGATTTTTCCAAAAAACTGGAGAATTTTTCTCGAATGTCCTCGAAAACCTCGACACCTCGAAAGCTCCGTTTAAAAATGCGAACACAAAATAAAGACACAAAAACTTTAATATCTCGGAAACAAGATGCAACGAAGTAGACTCTTTTCATGTGGACGTCCACATTAATAGACGACAATTGCAATAGAATTGTTTATTCCGGCTTTTTATTAATAAGTTATAATATTAATCGAAACATTACAAATCTGTCCCACAACACAACCTCTTGGAAGAATCCATATCTTTCCTTTCATTTGGGATGAATAGAATACTAATTAGTCCACTAATTGACTCTCTAACTGCCGACAACTTAACAGTAAATTGATGTCGAATCAATTGATAATATTATTAGAAATTTAGAGTCAACTTTTATGCAACTAATTGACATTGAATGGTGTGATAATATTGAAATAGAAATCGTCAACATTATCCCTTATTTTGTCGATAAATTGACGGCAAATTTCATCTGAAGAGTTGCGCACATTCAAGTTCGACAATTTACCGTCAATTTTTGCTACTAATTTGCAGTAAGTATTTCCGATAACCTGATGATAACTTTTCTGGGTTATCATCTCCATTTGGGATTAAATTGTCGTCATATTGACAGCAATCCGTCAGCCATTTTGAGGATAATAGTATCCAAGAATTGCTGGTAAATTTTAACTCATCAGACAATTTTGTTTACTGGGTTAGAATGTACAGAGTTAGCCCGACTGTAGATCTTATAGTAAATGGAAGCAAATCTACTATAGTGTAGTATAGATTCATATCAAAGCACAGTAACACCAACTTCGTCTAACGAAAATGCCTTGTTGCCTGTTCTCTGACAATAGTTTTAATTTATCAATAAAATCATTAAAAAAATTTGAGGATAAAAAAATTGTCGGATGAATAATTATAAATTATAAATAAAAAGGAATCCGATCAGCAAAATTTCCATTCACTCTTGAATCTTTAAAATTTTCATTTTTTTTTTCGACCGATGCAGCGGAGTGTCGCATGTTTGATGTTTACCCCTACTCTATACCCCAAAGTTATACTGAGGAAGTACCTTAAGGACATCGAAGTGTCATTTACAGTTTGGTACAGCCGATACTATAGATTCAATCATTTTCAATCATGAAATTTGTCAATTAAATTGCGTGAGAAAAATTTGAAAAAAATAATGAATTTTCAGCGTCATTCAAATTACATTTTGCACAGCTTTATTATTTTTTTAATCATTTGTTGTTTATAAATAAATAATTGAAATTGTTTCATTCCTTGCTCCAAGTTTTTTTCATTCGATTTTGCTTTTCTTTTCATTAAGGAAATCAAACAAAAAAACTTAAAAAACTTGAGCCGAGGATATTCTGTATTAGAAAATATCTCAATAGAATAAGTGTAGGAAAATCAAATTCTATAGACTTTTTCTATAGAAGATCTTCCATTGAACGTTTCAATAAAATCGACTAAAATCTAATAGGAAGTTCAATAGAAATCGAATAAAATTGTCTAGCGAATTCACTGTTTTTTTGTTGAAGGATAGACCATTATTCTAGTCGAGAATCTTGACACATCAGACTTTTCTCCATGGGACTCTGGGGAGTTGGGACCACAATCCGTCTTTCATTCTTTATATCTTTTTTTCTTTTTCAGTGAACACTATGCCTCATGTCTCAAACAAATCTAGAGAAACTCACACGCAAACTCTCTCTTCTTTCCACGTAAGATTAAGTCAGCATTTTATTAGTTCAAGGAACTAAAATCCCTGATCATCTACAAAACAAATAAGATATCCTACTTCACTAAGAGAAAAATCGAAATAATATCAGAAGCGTCATTTCTTGAACGAAAAACATCGCATTCATATTTGATCAATTTATGGTAGGTTTCAGGTAAGAAATCGGTGCTCTTCGGGCTAAGGAGGAAGTTACTGAATGAAAAGATGATGTCTTTTTTCGAAATGAGATAATATTCCTTCAAAGCCAAGAATTGTTTGACAGAAGGAAAAGAAGATATTGCTTCCCTTCCAACTCAACGCGATTGAGCGTAAGCGACGGTTATATTTTTTTAATATCTGGAGGTTGTCCTCTGCATAAACTCTCTATCTCTATTCATTCAATATGAAAGTCTCTTATTCATAATTCACTAAATCGAAGCTTTTAATGTTTTTAGTCATTTTCTTATCTTCTGACACGGAAAAAACAATTTCTTGTGACAAGAAATTCTCACTTTATCATGAAATATTCATGTTTAAATCATATGAACATTTCACCGAAATCTGACATTGTCTGACACATTATCCAGAATTCTTATCTCAAGAAATTTATCCTCAAAAGATGGGATATTTGGCGCAAGAAATCAGTTTTCTGATATTATGACGATATTGTTCTCAGTGTTTGTAATACTAGTTCCATCACATAAGAAAACTCTCGCTGACATGATACACACGGCAATATTTATGGAGGATCTCCTAAAAAATAACTTTATATTCATTTTATTCTATCGGCTATTTGTTTCATTTCCATAAAAATCGCAAGTGACACGAGAATTTAGTTTTCAATCAATCACAATTGCAGACAGGTCTGGGGGAAAACTGAGAGTTTTGTAGCTCAATTTACCTGTCTTCGGATTCACGAGTAAAAATGATGGAGAATATATTTTTGGCATCCCTGGAGGCCGCTGAATCCTTGAATACGAGAACGGAAAAAAGTTTCGGTGTAAACGCGTGGAGAGAGTTCGCCGAGAATATTTTTCATGGTCTCTCAACTTTTCACATTTGTGTTTTTCATTCTCCTCGTTTTTTCCACAGAATCAATTGAACTCTCAAATTTTCCCAGCATTTTGTCTCGATTCATTTTGACCGACTGTTAGCAGATTTGTAGTTTCTCCCGCTCTATATTATAAAAATCCAAATCGACTTTTGGTGATGAAAATTTGTTACTCGAAATTAAGACTTCAAAATTAAGCATCAGAAATGAAGGGTCAGAAAGTAAGGGTTAAAATTATAATAATTCAAATGGATTTCCAGTGATGAAAATTTAGTACTCGAATTTATGGGGAGACTACTGAGGTGAAACTCGCGAGCTATTTTTTATTTTAAAAAATTACGGAATTTGCTGTGTAGGAATTGCATTTTGCAAAAATCAATTCGTAATTGTTATTGCACACATTTTTCCAAAAATTTTGAAAAAAACCTCTATAGCTCAAAAAAAGGAGGCCCTGGACTATTTTTAACATTTTTAACGTTTGCGGGACAAACGAACAATAAACCATCTTTTTTTGCACGAATGATTTTTTTTAGACATATAGACGGAGAGAAATTTTTTAGAAAAATTCTAGTACTAGCACGGGAAAAGAGACACAAAGTGACGGCCTGGAAAAAAATCCAGTGCCGGTGCTAGAAATTTTATTGGGGAAAACGTGAATTTTTCCGCGTATGTCTGGAAAAATTTCACAGAAATCCCTAGAAATTTTACTAGAAATACCAAGAAATTTTACCTTAACAGCACTAGAATTTTTCACAGCCGGTGGATTGGAATTTTTTCCAGTACTCGTACTAGAATTTTTCTAGAAAATTTCTCTCCGTGTATAATTAATCTTCAATGTATGCGATATCTCAATCCAATAGCCCTCGCGATTTTTAAAACTCATAGTAGTTTCCCCTTAAGACTCCAAAATTAAGGGTCAGCAATGACGGGTCAAAAAGAGGGTCACAAGGTACACGTGGGTCATATGGGGGTCAAATGGGGGTGAAAAATGAGAAATTCAGAGTGGTTTGTACCTCACTAGGAAAGGCGTTGATTGGAGCCTTTCTTGTGAACACGATGGTTGTGAAATGCAGATTGAAACTTTTCAGCGCGTAATATTCTGCAATTTTTTTTTTCATTTCTCAGGTGAACCGAGTCGGTTGAAAATAAATACCACTGATATCAGTTATCCAACACCTGTCAAGAATATTCTGTCAATAATATGCAACCTGAACATACCCAAGGAGATGAGAGAGCGAAACTTGAGTATAATGTAAAATTTAAGTAATGAATTATCATCATAAGTGAATTGTTGTCAGAATTTTTTCTCCCAATCTATTGATTAATTGTAAAGTAGCGGGCAATGATTACATGTGATTTCATTGTCTTATGAATAGGGTGTGAATCGAAGATATTTTCTAGTATTATTGGACTCAAAACCCTAGAGCGTGTAAAAATGTTCTGAAAATTCGATAAAACATTCCCCCATCTAGATGCTTTTTATCATGACAAAAACTTGTATTTTAGAAGTTCGTGATTCGAAGTTGCGTGACCTCGGAGGGGTATTCCATCAGGGTCAAAGGTTCAGTATTCTTTCATTTTTTTTTTACGATATAGACACGCTGCTCCTCTAAAACATGTGCATTCTTGATCAGGAAACTATATCACGCATGAAAAAATTCAGTCTAAAACTTAGCAAATTTGCTAGAAAATTTTATTGGCATGCTATAGGAATTCTATGGGGTTTCTATAGGATTTCTATTGAAATTCTATTTAAAAATTCTACTTGTTTTTTGCTCTGATTCTATTACATATTTGATAGAAAAAGTTAACATATTTTGAATTTTTTTTCGAATTTTTCTCTTGAGATTTTTTCTATTAGAATTATTAGGCACAAATTTTTCAAGTTTTTCCGCTGGATTTTGTTTTATTTTGCATTGCAGAATCCGAGTGAAGGAAAGTTGGAAAATTGTTGCTCAAGCATTCTTACAGAAAAAATCTCAAGAGAAAAATTCAAACAGAAATTCGAAATCTATTGACTTTTTCTTATCGAATATCCAATAGAATCAACGCAAAAAACCAATAGAATTTTTTAATAGAATGCCAATAGAAATCCTATAGAAACCGCATAGAATTCCTATAGAATTTCAATAGAATTTTGTACCGAATTCGCAGAGTTTTCTATTTAATTTTTCCATACGTAACGTGTTCTACGATTTGATATATCCAGGAAAATTAGAAGGAAAGATCGAAGATCACATTGATTGATACGGAATTTTCTATAAAAAGGAAAATATTCGGTCCAATGCATGGAACAAAGATTTTCAAAAATAATAAGACTTTGAAGTATCGATTGCAATGTAAATTGTTCCGATTATTCGTGTAATCTGTCTTGGACAGATTTTTGTTAGAAGCAGTGCCCAAGTTATCGATACAGTTCCGAAAATAATACACACAAATACACTCATTTTGTAAAAAACACAATTACTACATGTTTCATATTTTATCGAAAATAAACCCGATTTTGGTAATCTTCTCACGAATCCAATTATTCATGTAAACCCGAACAACACGTGGAATCACTGTTCTGCAATACATTATAGTTAACTCAATTGAAACAATATTGGTCCCTACAGGCTTTTTCAATTTTTTCGCCAGTCTCGGGAGACCGGCTCGGGTCATTTTGCCAAACACGAATGAACTAACGAGTACGGCCTTTGAAAGCATGTGCGGTACTTTAAAAAGAACGTTTCTGCCCAACGGGAATTTACACATAAAGAGTTTCCCTGTGTGTTGACCTTTTGGTTTTGGATATTTGCCAGAGTGTAAAGCTCTTAACGTGTACAATTTTTATATGGTTACTCAATGCTGTGGATGACTATGGAACTCTTCTATTACCAAAAAAATCAATTTATATTCTCATCAAATATTTACTTTTAAGCAACTTATGTCATTTTTTCCTGAATACCTATATCGTGGACGAGGAATTAATACCACAGAACAGGGATAGGCAATAATATCAGATTTTGACAATAATAAAAAGGATTATCTCCTTATATTGTTCAAAGTTTAATTATATTTAACAAATTTCAAATATTATCGAATTTATTAGCTAAATTTTTAGATTGATGATGAATAAAATATTTGATAATACTGAAATGTAATTTTTTAATTAACAAGCTAATTCTAACTTTAGGTACTTGATTTTCGATTATCCAAATAATCGTCAATCTTCCTCCCTAAATTATTGATTGATAGAATATTTCAAAATTTAAATGTACAAATTGATGGTTACTTTAATATTAAAGTTTTTAAGATTTATTTTAAAAATTGACAACTTCACAATTTAACGGTAATTATGATTTATTGATATGCCTATCACTGCCACAGAAATGTTTAGCATTCATTAAAAAAAAATTATAGTAGGAAAAATTAATATCGCTCATCGAAAGGAAAAATATGAAAATAAAAGGAATCAGGATGGCAAAGTAACTTTTACAGTTTGGTACAGACCACACTATAGATACAACGATTTTCAATCATCAAATTTGTCAATCAAATTGCGTGAGAAAAATTCAACACCGAATATTTTGCACAAAATTATTACTTTCTTAAACATTCGGCATTTATAAATAAATAATTTAAATTGTTTAAACTTTCGAAAACCTGATTTTTTTTGGCATTAAATGGATTTCTGGTAAAATTTTGAATATGAATAAATTTGTTACGATTCCGAACAAATGATTTTTATGGTGGAAAATTTATTGTTTATAAATTGTTCACAGAAAATACTCGGAATTTTCAAAAATTGCAATTTCTGAATTATTTGATCAATCTTCTTTATTTTTCGAACCCGACTCGTCCGCGTGCCAGCCCCGCGCTCTAACCACGCGGCCACCGCCGTCGGTAAAGTTATCGCTATTTTCACAAATCGAAGCACATTAATCTCAGGGAGTTGATGATGAAGATCAATGTACTTTGAGTTCGAAAAATATTAATAAATTTGACCAACTAATTTGTTGGAAAATTTAACGGCGACTTTCTGTTACCCCTTAAATCCAGCATAATTGTATTTAAAACAGCATAGTTTCTCTTATTTTAAAGAAATCTTTCTTTCTGGAATTCCCAACTTTTAACTTTTCAAAATAAGAACCTGAAGGTTCTCAAGATAAGAACCCTCTCTTGTTCTTAAATTGATGGTTCTTTTCTGTTCAAAAATTATTCTACTCATGACTGGAAACCCTTTATTTAAAGCATTTCTCCTGACAACTGGCGTTAATAAGTGCTGAATCAATATTCAATTATTCCAGTATTTTATCCCATTCGATTGTTCTTAATTCAAAACTTCAATGACTCTTGATTTAATAAATCAACTTTTATCACCTGAAATAAGTAGACATTTGATAAGGAAGTTTCGCGATTTTTCTACACAAATTAAGTTAACCAGTCCCTCATTCTCAGTGCAATGCCATCTAGAACCATGAGTACACGTATGAAAAAATTTCATAGAGAAACCTAGCGAATTCACTAGACAATTCTTTTCTTTTCAGCAAGAAAATCAAATAAAAAAATGAAATGAAACAATAGAATAAGTTGTGCAGAAAAATCGAGTTCTATCAACTTTTTCTGTAGAATATTTCCCATTAAACATTTCAATAGAATCGGCCAAAAACTAATATAAAGTTCAACGGAACTCCAATAGAACTGTCTAGCAAATTCCCTAGGTTTCTCTATGAAATTTTCTTCGCGTGTGTAGGGTAAACAGGTCAATTTCTGGACGGCGGTTAGTTTCTGATCGATTCCAACTTGCATTGAATTGAATATTCCATAAATAAAATGAAAATTGTACTGATTAATTCACCTTTTAATAACATTACTCGTGTATAATTATGTGATCAATGATTTTTTCTATTGATCGATATTTAAAGTAGCTCTACCCTTACAGTAAATTCAAAGATTATTGAAAGCTGCAAAAAAATTGCAGAAAACTCGATTAGATTCGGAATTCGATTTTTTTTCTCAATTTAATTATCGTTTTGGTTTTCACAGAAGAAATGTTTAAAAATCAGGATTTAACCCAGTGTCTTATGTGAAAATCAACATTTCCATTGTAATCAAAGATTAAAATCAGAATTTTTTTTCATTAGAAGTGAAAAAATCAAGAATTTTTTTGACACCTCATAAAAAAAATCCAACGTTATGCAAACAAGTTTTATTATTTATTTATAAGAGGGAAATGTTTGAAAAAATATCAATATTTTGCGAAATTTAATTAAGATACNTGTACTTTGAGTTCGAAAAATATTAATAAATTTGACCAACTAATTTGTTGGAAAATTTAACGGCGACTTTCTGTTACCCCTTAAATCCAGCATAATTGTATTTAAAACAGCATAGTTTCTCTTATTTTAAAGAAATCTTTCTTTCTGGAATTCCCAACTTTTAACTTTTCAAAATAAGAACCTGAAGGTTCTCAAGATAAGAACCCTCTCTTGTTCTTAAATTGATGGTTCTTTTCTGTTCAAAAATTATTCTACTCATGACTGGAAACCCTTTATTTAAAGCATTTCTCCTGACAACTGGCGTTAATAAGTGCTGAATCAATATTCAATTATTCCAGTATTTTATCCCATTCGATTGTTCTTAATTCAAAACTTCAATGACTCTTGATTTAATAAATCAACTTTTATCACCTGAAATAAGTAGACATTTGATAAGGAAGTTTCGCGATTTTTCTACACAAATTAAGTTAACCAGTCCCTCATTCTCAGTGCAATGCCATCTAGAACCATGAGTACACGTATGAAAAAATTTCATAGAGAAACCTAGCGAATTCACTAGACAATTCTTTTCTTTTCAGCAAGAAAATCAAATAAAAAAATGAAATGAAACAATAGAATAAGTTGTGCAGAAAAATCGAGTTCTATCAACTTTTTCTGTAGAATATTTCCCATTAAACATTTCAATAGAATCGGCCAAAAACTAATATAAAGTTCAACGGAACTCCAATAGAACTGTCTAGCAAATTCCCTAGGTTTCTCTATGAAATTTTCTTCGCGTGTGTAGGGTAAACAGGTCAATTTCTGGACGGCGGTTAGTTTCTGATCGATTCCAACTTGCATTGAATTGAATATTCCATAAATAAAATGAAAATTGTACTGATTAATTCACCTTTTAATAACATTACTCGTGTATAATTATGTGATCAATGATTTTTTCTATTGATCGATATTTAAAGTAGCTCTACCCTTACAGTAAATTCAAAGATTATTGAAAGCTGCAAAAAAATTGCAGAAAACTCGATTAGATTCGGAATTCGATTTTTTTTCTCAATTTAATTATCGTTTTGGTTTTCACAGAAGAAATGTTTAAAAATCAGGATTTAACCCAGTGTCTTATGTGAAAATCAACATTTCCATTGTAATCAAAGATTAAAATCAGAATTTTTTTTCATTAGAAGTGAAAAAATCAAGAATTTTTTTGACACCTCATAAAAAAAATCCAACGTTATGCAAACAAGTTTTATTATTTATTTATAAGAGGGAAATGTTTGAAAAAATATCAATATTTTGCGAAATTTAATTAAGATACTACTGACTAGGTATGAATTTTTTCAAATTTTTTCCATGCAATTTAGTTGAAAAATAAAAAAACTGAAAATATTCAAAAGTACAGCGTAGCCCGGCGGAAGGGTAGAGCTACTTTAATAAATAAAAAAAATATGGCCCAGTAGTCCAGAAATTAGGAGTTTCAGCTGCATTTAACTATTTTATAATTTAATTATTCTTTGTTTTATTATTTTCACGTCAAGTAATTTGTTTCTGTTAATTAAAACATTCTTGAAGGCACGGAAGCCATCATATCCCCACTTGGGTGATTTTTTCATTTTATTTTGGATTCTAGCAATTGGCCTGTTCACCCTATCTTAAAATCAATAACCTGGTTCTGGAAATTAGAACGTTTTTTTCTCAGCGTTGATTGCTCAATTATTCAAAACATATTTTCTATGTGAATTCAATCACATTCTCTTATTCTCTCATCGCAAGGTACATGTGTAAAATACAATGGTATTTGTCATTTCAGCTTTGCACAAGCATAAAAGTAATATGTCTACGAAGTTGCCTTTATTTCTCGTCTGTCAAGAAGTAGTTGAGCGAGTTTTACTCTGTGATTTCCTTTTCTCGTTTATTCGCATCAGTATTTCATGAAAATGGCTGGCTCTGATGGGCAAATTTCTCCACTGAAATATTCCACATATTTTTCTCGGTGACACGAGAATCTTGTCCTCCCTATCTACCACCACTTTTCTTCTCCATTCAATTTATAAAAAAAATGAGGTGAAGTTTTCATAAATAGCGAGCAAAATTCTCGAGTTTGTTGAAAAAATATGGAGTAGAATTCTTAAAATAATTGAAAAATAAATTCTAGTGAAGGAAGCATTCACCTCGGAAGGGTGATCCCGTCTGAAGATTTTCCAACTTAAATCTCCTCATAAAAATTTCAATAATTCATCAGGGTGTCCTTTGTACGCAGCTCGGATGTTACGGAGGTGATAATGTTATGTAGATTAAAGTATGCTTCAGAAACTCTCTGCGGCAGCATAATGGACTGTTCAGTAATTTTCCAGCTCTCCGTAGTAATAAATGTAGGTACTCTTATGCATTAATGGTATCAATCCAAATGTCTTCCATACTCTGAGTTTCATATATTCATTAATTCTATTTCAACTTTGTTATTGCTCTGCAATTTGACGTTTAGTTATTGTAGAGCAAACACGTATATTATAATGGGTGTTATAGGTTTATTATGTGTTAAGTGTTTGCTAGTAGATACCTGCGATTTATTATAGCTATTTGATCCAATGTAATGTGTATACTAGAACTAGTAATTTTGGTTTATGTACGAAAGATCTAATCAAGGCTGACTTCTGGGTGGATAGTTTCACATCTGGAGAATGCACGTTGATGAGGATCTGTTTTAAAGACCTTACTCGCTACTACAATTAACCTTAAGTAGTTTAAAAAGAGGGAAATAAAAACTCAAAATTTCAATTAGAAGAATTTTAGAGCAACTGAGATTTCTTTTGTAACAGAGGAAACAGCAGAAAAAAGTCAGAAAAACACATTGAGTCACGAAAATGTTGGTGTCATCCCGACTTTTTTCTGCTGTTTTTTTCTGTTACAAAAGAAATCTCGGTTTCTCTAAAATTCATCTAATTGAAATTTTGACTTTTTATTTTCCTCTTTTTAGATTACTTGAGGATAACTTTTTCGTCGGGGGTTTTCAAAATTTCAATTTATCAGTTTTTCCGTTTTGTGGTTTTTCAGTTTTTAAATAAGTCAATTGAAAATTTTTCCGTCGGGAATTTTTAATTTTCCATTTTTTAGTTTCTCAGTTTTTTCGTTTTTTGATTTTCCACTTTTTAAATAAATTAATTGACAATTTTTTCGTCGGGGGTTTTTAATTTTCAATTTTCCAGTTTTAAGTTTTTTACCCTTTCCTACATAATTTAATCCTTCGATTCCTCTCAAGGTGATTATTCTCAATTTGAGTCTTTCGCGCAGAATCAGGAGTATGAATGCAATTTCAATGTTACCAATCCATTTTCGTTTGTGCTTGCTAGGGAATGACGGTTCAATATTGAAATCGGTCGTCACCTTTATGGAATCATTTTTTTATACACTTTCTAGAAAAACGGAGTTGTTATGTCCCAGATTTGGTCAATTGCGTTATTGTTTAATATGTGGACATACAGCATTGTCACGTAACACTTGCCAGTGTAACTGGATTATGTTGACCAAGTGATGAAATGCAAACAATCTATCTATTGTTTAAGAGACGGTTGAGTCTGCACAGATCAGACTTGAATTGGACTCCGATGCGTACAAAAGTCGTTAACTCTTTGTAATCAGTCAGATGACAGTAATTATAATCATTTAATAAATTCTCATATTTAAATGCCGATAAGCCATTGGTGGGATTTACCTCTTCAAGCCTACACGTACGAAAAAATTTAATAGAAAAACCTATCGAATTCGTTAGAAAATTCCATTGAATTTCTATTAAACTTTCTATTAGTTTTTGGCTGATTTTATTGACATGTTCAATAGAAAACATTCAATAGGAAAAGTTAACAGAATTCGATTTTTCTATATAACTTACTCTTTTCATATATTTTCTATAGAATTTGCTCGACTCGAATTTTCTACGTTTTTTTCATTCTATTTTTCTTTTCTTCTCATCAAGAAAATCAAACGAAAAAACTTAGAAAATTTGAGCCGAGGAAATTCTATAGAAAATATCTCAATAAAACAAGTTATATAGAAAAATTGAATTCTATTGACATTTTCTACTGAATATTTTCCATTGAACATTTCAATAGAATCGGCCAAAAACTAATAGAACAGTTCAATAGAAATTCAATAGAATTTTTTAACGAATTCGATAGATTTTTCTATTAAATTTTTTCGTCCGTGTAGAACCTACTATATTTCTAAGTACCCGCCACGCTGGGTACAATAGAGTAATTAATCAAAAAAGGGCTTCGTCGTTCGATTCCGCGGAGTGTTTTCATCATTTCTAATATTCTAATACAAGAACTCATTTTTTCGAATCGTTTTCCATGTAGTTTCGTCTGGACTACGACGTTGCAGAGTCAAGTTGCCGAATGTCAAAAGCATATACCCCTTCCTTTGGTTTGACATCGGGGGTAAAAAAGGCCATATTGTTGAGACATTGTGTTATAATTACATTCTCGCGCAAAAAGTGAAGCGTTTTTCAACATCACCCTTAATGCTCAAAAATATTCTTAAATATCACGAAATATTTTTGTCCCAATGTTTCGATAAAAGATCCTCGAAAATTACATTCACTCTTCGAATTTTCCGTTATCAACTGAAAATTAACGATAAACAGATCAATATTTTTCATGAATCACTGCACCTTGGGTGAAATTTTATAGGAAATATTAAATTCCTCTGTAATTTCAGAGAACGATGTGAGAATATTGTGAGTAGAAGTGGATATCAATAGCCCTGAGGTATGAAAAATGTCCTGTTCTTTCAAAAATTGAGACTTTTACACTAGAGTACCCCCATCAAAAAAATTATAAAAAAATATGTAATACGGGCCAATTCCATGTATTTTTCAAATTTAGAAAGAATATATAAAAAATGTGTAAATATTTATATTTTTTTCTATAAATTCGGCCAATTTAAGATATATTTTAATATATTTTTCAAAATACAAATTTTTCCGTGTTGATCCAGTCATTGTTTTTTTGGATAAACTAACGAAATGTTACTGCAATATTTTCTGAGAATAAAATTTTTTTGAGAAAACAGTGACATTTATTTTCCTTTCGTGTATTTTCTCAGTTAAAAAATCCACTTATTGTACATTTTACTAAATGTCTCTGAATATAGCGGAAAAACTCCTGCGTTGCGTCACATTTCGACCAGAATCCAAATAAAAATATGTAAAGAGAAACTTTGGCCCTCGATTACGTCTTTTCCTCACTTTCACGTAATTGCTACACTAAACTTTCCGCTCCGTGTAACATTCATTGATTTAAAGCAGTATGAATCCCGGTGGCCTGGCGTAGTGGTTAAGGCCGTTGCCTCACAACGGATAGGTTCCAGGTTCGATTCCTGGCCGGGTAGAATGGTGAGATCTAACCATTTTTAAAGTCTTGATCAATCGCCATATAGTCTCATCAGACTCGAAGCGATATAAAATAAGCATAAAAAAAAAAAAAAGTAGTATGAATGTACTCCAGTTGGAAGTCGTTGATGGTAACGCGAAAAAATAAATTACAAATGCTTGAAAAAACAATTATTCATCACTGATCATTTGTTGTATGAATTCTTACTGTGATGAGTTAAAAAAATCAAGCCATCAATTTTCTATCAACATTTGCTGAACCAATATTCCGGCGTTTGACTAGGGTATTTTTATCAGCGGCAACGCTGTACATCCGGAGATATTCCCTCCTCTATGGCATGACCAGCGCCCCACCAACGCAATGTTGCCACATTTCCATGACACGCGATTTCAGGGTATCTAGAAACATAAATTATTTATAATAAAATTTCGACACTTTTATATGACTTTTATTTGGTAATTTTGATATTGGACATAGAGTTTTTGTTCATTCCCTCTTTTACTTATCTTTCAAGTTTTTTTCTAGATTGTAATCTTCTTCTTAATCTTGGAAAGGTAACTTTCTCATTAGATTATGTTATTCCGCACTTCTAACTGGATTATTATCAATAAAATTAGACTGTCGATTAAGCACAAATTCCATTTGACTGTTGTTATTCATATTAACTTGCATGTAAAAATTTCATCAGATTTTAATCTTCAACCCATCACGTACGGGCTCGATGCATGGCATCGAACCATGCGAATGTGAACGCTTGTTTTTGAATTGATTATTTCCAAATCTATGAAGAATAACTTGATCAGATAAACAAAATTGGAAACCGGAATACTGTAGCTTCAATTAGATACCGGTTTCATAATTTTCCATCCATTAGAAATAATCGAATTCGAGTCGTATTGAGTACACACTACGCTTGGTAACAGAAGGGCTCCGTCCGTGAGATTCGCGTTGATTGAGTAACTAAAGTCTATATAACTTGAGTTGTGCAATTAAATAGCGTTTTCTTTAATTGGTGTTTGATTAGTTCTCCCAGTTCCGGCACCTCGTGATTAACAATCCACGGTAAAAATAAGTAACAATTCAGATTCTGAAGGCAATTAAAGAACTTCCCAAAAAAATGTATTGAGAACTGGAAAATCCGAAGAAGTATGGGAATATCAAAATTTTCGGCAAAACTGACATCTTGCTTGAAAAAAGTTGCTATAACTTCAACGAAATACTTGGATATCCTTTAATAAAAAATCAAGTGTAACGTTTTTTGAAGCCAATCTATTCGGTGTATTGTGTCATTAGATTTTTTATAAATGATGACAACATACGTTAAAGATATTACGATAATACTACATTATATTATATACTATACTACATTATAATACATTAGGCATATATAATGGTATATGTAATATACCATAATATCGTATACTCAAAGTAATGTTATAATTGTTACAAGTTTATTATTTAATTTTTTTTAGTACCTACATTATATTTTATAATACATATAGTACTCTATTATATATTGTATGTTATACATAGTTTATATAATATAGTATAATATAGAATATAATATAATATAGTATTATCGTAATATCTTTAATGTATACTATCAACATTTATGAGAAATCTACTATAACACTATTCACCACAATTGACATACATTGAGCTCCATGGAGTAGGACATACCCGCGCAGAGCGTGTGGACTAATCAAGTCCTTCAAAAAAATGTGTTCATACTACTGTAAAATAACTCCAATACTTGATTCTATAACAATTGTGATAAAGAATTCCATTCAACTATTCTATCTGTTATTCTGATTACAGTGATCACTCTATAAGCAACCGAGTGGACCGTAGAGGGCACCCTGTCCACTGCGAATGCGGTGAAGTGACTCGACCTTTATGACGGCGGGAGGAAACGGCTGAGAGTACCCTCGCAACATCTCAGTCGGATCTCTAGGTCTCAAGAGAAATTTCTAGCAAAAAAAAAATTCACGTCTCCTCTGATATTGAAATTCGCCCTTGTCTCTATTCGTGTGACGACGGACGAGTGTTTTCACGATTCAGACATGATTGATCGATCAAGAGAACGAATCAAAACATTAGATTAACATAGTTAATTATTTATTTGGCAATCAAGGCCTTTGAGTTATTCAGCGATTTCTGGGGTGGACAGAAAAAGTTGAGGGAGGTTCAGTGGTTTGCGGCTGGCCGCTCGTTAACCCCGTCTTCCATACAATACCACTAGGTGAAAAAAGAACTGGAAACTCCCAAGTGTTATAAGAGTACACACAATGGTATTGATTACCATCCTCACAACAAGGGTCAGGAGTATACTTATAATATGTATGTGTGCTACTCACGAATCAAATTTTAATGTTATGACAACAGATACACTGAGAATGAGAATAGGGGCGGGTGGGGCAGTGGAAGGTTTATGATCAAATTTAATCGTTGATATCGCTGTTAATAAATACATATTGGGATTTTTGTAAAAAAAAACTGCGCCAAGGAAAAATTTTGTTTGATGCTTACTGAACAGTAGAAATTTTGAAAAATTCATAGAAATTTCAAAAAAGTCGAGTCAGAAATGGCAAATAGATAGCCATAGGACACGGTCAAACATCTATGAAATAAAAAATCAGTAGAAGCAGGACCAACGTTCTTTACAGTAAAAAAATTCAGTGTTAATGTTTTCAGTGCGAGGGGTTAAAGATTTCGGTGTTAAAATCAACTATTTTTGGGAGTTCACTTCGCCTTAAGCCCTGAGTCAACTTTTGGTACAGAGTGGATTTTTATTTTTAATATCAAACTGTTTTGATTGCCATGTTCATGTTGACACTATGGTGGTGTCAATTTTCACTCCAATCATTACTTAACTCCAGAATTAATGTGCTCAGTGCATCCACACCGAAATCGGGATGGACTGGTTTTCATTCTTTTTGGTATGGACTCAGTGTGGAAATTCACTCTCATTTTTTACTGTGTTAGCGCGGATCAGAAGATTGAGGTTTAGATAGACACTCCACAGTGAGTTGAAAAACTGGACACTGCTAACTGCTTTTTTTTTCATTTCTTTTCATTTAAACACAATTCAGTAAGAATTAAATAAAACTTTTCCGTGGCACAGTTTTTTTATAAAAACATTTATTTTTGTTCTTTAAGAAGATTTTTTCAAAACGGCCACATGGTTCTGTCCCCATCTTTTATTTCTATTTTCCAAAATGGAATGGAAACTATGTTTTATTTTTTTTCCCCTCACCAAACAGGAAATTCTACTGAATCTCAACCCATAACTTTTGAGAATTCATTCATGCACAATTCAATTGAATATTAGTGAAATTTATCATTCATGCACCAAATTCAATTTGTAAATTCCCGGGCTCCCTCCTTGGTACGTATGGTTGTACTGCACTGCTAAAACTCCGTAACAAAAAATGACAGAAGATAATGTGAAATGCGAGAGTGTGCATATGAACCCGTTGCTATGATGCGCGTAATTTTTTAAGTATTGATTCGAACAAAAAAATAGTTACATCAATGAGAAGCTTGTGGCCGATTTGTATAATCTAACTAAGAGTATTTTTCATGTAGCTTGTTACGATTGCATTTTATTTGATGAATATGATTCTGAAGCAGCGGAGGGTGGAGTAGCTTCGTGTATAGATATATGGCAGCGTTTGACCAGTTTTGCACAGTCAGAGTCAAAATTTTTCCTTGGAGTCTATTCTCGAGTTGAAATCGTGCGTTCGATTTCGATAGGTCGCATGCGACATGTGGTACGCCTTATGGGCCGTATGCGATTTGTTGAAGTCGAACGTGCGATTTCAATTCGAGAATAGGCTCCCTTGGCCGATACGCTGCCGCGTTTTTCGATTTTGAGTCTATGATAAAGGTTCCATTTTGCCTCATCTTTCCCTAGTAGAATATAGATAAAATTATTGCGTTGATTATTAATAATGAGAATTTTTATTCATGTGGAAAACTCAGTTTATTCATATTTTTTTACTGGACGCATTTGATGAAAATAGTAGGAGAAAATAAGTATTATTTTAAAATTGAAGGAATGAATTTTATTGATTACTTACACTGAAAAAACTAGTGTCTTAAATTAAGATGTCAGACGCAAAAGTGTTTCTTATGGATTAACTCCGTGACTAAATCCATCTAGGTTTCGAAAAAAATGATTCAATCCTCAAATTAGATTGAGAAATTCGATTTAAAAAATGCTTTTTATGCAATTTATAAAAAAAAATTGTCTCATTTTTCGATTTGATTTTTTGTTTTACCTTTATCTCAGTGTATCTCACGAAGAATCATTCCAGAATGAAACAAAGCCACAACAATGGTTCAATAATAGAAAAACGTGAGAGCAGTGTCTCACAATATTACTTACGTGGTATCATCGATATTATTTCACATTTCGAATTTCCATTCACCATTCAGAGATTCCACCCACGAGTGAAAATCAATCGACGAAATATCGTTAGCTGATGATTGAAAGTGGTAATTAGTATGACGTGTCAGGTTCAATCGATAATCCATAGAGGTGAATCAGATTTGTCATTGTCAGACCTGCCTTGTTAACTTAATTGTGCGAACAGTTCCAATGTTATCGATTTAAAAAATCAATAAATATGAATAGCGATGGAGTTGAGTACAGTGAGTCACTCGCTTGCTCCAAATAAATGTATTCAGATCGAAACAAGTACATAACAAAGATTATACACGTAATCTCGAGGTGGCGGTATGACTCATCAATTTTTAACAATTTATTTATAGTGCTTCACACATAATAAAAATGACTCAATTTTTTTCGTAGACGACTGATTTTTATCAATGCACATGAAAATGCATTCTTAGAAATCATTATTCGTGAATGTCTTTGAATTTTTTTCCGGAAAAAAATATTGAAATTATTATTCAAATTGGAAATATTCGTAATATTGTTCTTTTATAAATTTGACTATTTCACTCGAATAGTTTGAATAATTGCATGATTAAAAATGTTTATTCATCCTTCGAAAATCTATAATTTTTCATATTTGTAAGATATTTCTTGCAACTGCTCTGACGAAATGAAATGAACAAATTTTCCTTTATACACAGACTCTTACGGGAGTAATTCTCCAATTTATTATTTTCCTGAGCGAATCCGCCAATTCTGTATACGAAAAATTGCCTCAAAATTTAATGTTGTTTTCTACTTGTATCGGAAAATACAATCCAAAGGGAGAAAAATGAGTGATACAAAAATTTCATGTCCAGAATTCGCTCATCTATTGAAGAACTCCAAAAATAAAAAAATTACAATAGAGGAAAATATCAAAAAATTTCATATTTTCAGGCCAATGATGGAGAATGCCCAAACATTGACCTCTATTTGATGCATATTATCGATTTTATTTTTGTATAATCAGTTTTAATAAGTGGATTTAATTTGTTGTCAATAGGAAAAACGACTCTGTTCATCCGTTAAAAAAAAAATTATGGAATGCTTGCTGTTGCGGACACACATCCTTAACCCTAGATTGGTCACCATATGAGGGAAATCCCGCCGCGCGTCATTTTTCTTTAATTACAATTGACTGGCGAACCGGAAAAATTCGAAAAAATTTGGCTTTGTCAATTGAAGTGTCTGAAAATCTATTGTAGTTTTTAGAACAACAGATTTCCCGAAATTCCTAAAGAAAACAAATTATTTCGAATAGAGAAATTTTTTTTTTCATGTTAACACTCTGTCGGTCGCGCAAAAGTTACGGTTGCCGTTGGTCGCGCCGTAAGTGCCGCGACGCACTAGCATAAATTGACATAATGATAAATTTGAAAGATCTAGGAAAAATCTGAAAAAAATCAAGAGTGATCTAGACCGTATCCTTAAAGAAGACCAGCGAGATTTTTTATTCAGTGTTATCCTTAATTATATATTCAAGCTTAAAGTTGCCATGTTTTTCTGAAAATTCACCTTATATACGGTACCGGACCGGAGTTTCGGAATACAAATTTGAAAATCCAATTGCTACCAACTACAAAATGAGATGTCAAATTTTTTCAAATTTTTTTGAGGCTTTACTGCAGTGTAATTTAAAAAATCAGAAAAAGTACGGCGCGGCGCTCATAGCGCGACCCACGGAGTGTTAAATGAAAGTGTCCGTCATCCCGGGTAGAAATTCAACCGGGGATTCAGCCGCAACTCGGGTGAGCGCGAGCTCAGCCTCGGCTTGCCGCTTGACGCGAGTTCACGCCGCGACACGCCGTTCCATACCGGCTCACAGTCGAACCCTCATCAGACGGCATATGCCCAGCACTTGAGTTTGAGCTGTGGCTCAACGCTCAGAACTCAGCTCCGATTGAGTTGTGTCGTTTCGAGTGGAGGGTGGAGAATGATATTTATGCATTTTTAGAAGATCGATTTAAAATTTGAATACTTTGGAAAATCCTTGTCTTCTTACTATAAAAAAAAATGGAATTCCACTGAACTTTCTATAAAATTTGAAATTTACTGATTTTTCCCTCTGTCATCGAATATAAAACCTGGCACTTTCTCTAAGAATTCCTATTGAATTTCTATTGGAGCTCTATAAGAATTCTATTTAAGTTTTATTGCAATTCTATTGAAAAATTCTATTTTTTTTGCGTCAATTCCATTGAAAATTATGCAACTTTCCCCTGCATTTTTAATAGATATTTGTTTGTAGAAAAAAATCCATTGATTTTTCTAGATAATTTATTCTGTTAGGATTTCTTCCACAGAAACTATTGGGCATGAATTTTCCAAGTTTTGTTCCTGCATTTGATTAAAAGAAAAGAAGAAAAACCGAGCGGAAAAAACTTAGAAATCTTACGCCTAAGAAAATCTATAGGAACATAAAAACCTATTTACTTTCTTGCACCAAATTTTACCTTAACAAAAAGACTCTATGAAGTTGCATAATCTCCTATAGAATCGGCGCAAGAAACTAATAGAATTCTAATAGAACTTCCAGAGAATTCTCATAGAATTCCAATAGAAATTTAATAGAAAGCGCTAGGTTTTTCTGTTGAATTTTTTCATGCGTGTTATTTTGGCATACCTGTATTCAACATTTCCCTAATAAATCGTAGAATATTCTTAGAACTCGTAGGCCTATCGAAAAATGAAGAATATCCACTCCTGTAGCGGNCTTGTGATTGTTGATCTGAAAAAGCATGCCATCTTCACATTTATTCGATTGTTTTTTCGCTCAAATCACGATGCCATCGGACCTGTCAAATCATTATTGAGGTTAAGTATACTGGGATTGAGTAATTCGCGATGAACCTGAAGTTGAGCAGTGGCCATTCAACTAAAGCCCGGCGAAGCGTTTCGCGTAATAGTCTAACGCTGGGCTGTGAGCGCGTGACGCGGCTCAACCTCAGGTACATGTGACGCGCATGGAGTTTATCCCAAGCTGGGGCGGAGTGGCGTATTTCTAGCTGGGATACGGGTTCCGAGCCGAGCTCGAGCGGCGTGATTTCTACCCGGGATGCGACGTTGTCGGAGCCTCGCTAAACGCGCCCAGGCAGTGTGAAGTGAATAGGGCAACGCCGGAGGCTAAATAACACGGCGGCGAATCTCCGCGGAGATGACCAGAGTCGCTACTGTTAATTTACACATTATGTTAGGGGAGGGTAGGGCAAAACGAATCTTTAGGGCACAACGGACCACTGACAGAAAATTGATAATTTTTGTTTTTGCTTCTGAACGGAAGCTTTGTATTCTTTTTCGATTTCTTAATTTTGGCTGAAAATGTCTAGAAATGTCATGAAAAGTGAAAAAATGATGTTTTTAAAAAATTTCTATCAGGACAGCAGAGTCCGTCAGGACTAAATTAGGATAACTGAGAAAGCCATATAACATGAATATATGGTTTTAGGTTTTGAAAATAAACATTGGGAACCATTCGGAAGCCTGCTACCAATGAAATTGGTAGAAATGAAAATAGGAGAAAAAAAAAATACGTGGACAGTAGCAGTCATATGTAAACCGTCAAATGGCTTATGTCGCGCTGCTTGTTTAGACAAGAAATGAATATTCGTTTTTCCTTTAGACACACAGATTCCTAGGAAATATTGGTTTTTCAGTCATTTGTGGTTTGAAGTGATTAGCAAATCTTATCAAATCGGGTTCAACGACACTTCTTGTCAATAAAACCCGTGTGACGGTTACGATCCAAGAAACTCACTTTTAATGCAACACATTCAGTGTTCCTGATTTGAAGGAAAGAAAAAAAAATTACCCATTTTCTGTCAATGGTCCGTTTTTATCTAGGGGTCCGTTTTACTTTGATATTTAATTTGTTCAATAATATTGAATAATTCTGGTGAGCTGATATTAGCCCACAATGAGAAAAATTCATACGATTTTCATATGAATGCAGAATGAATACCGTTACCTCGAAATTAAAAAATACAATCACCGATGAGGAATCGAAAAAAAAATTCATACAGAGCACAACGAGATTGTTATTGATATGGAATTCGAATCAGTGGGATGATGGTATTGAAAGCTCTCAACCTTGATATTTTATGCACCCCAATACTACAGGATAGGTAACGAGGCGGTTAAAAAAATGGAACATTGCCAAAACCACGAAATCGACCACCACGAGAATGAATTTACGCTGGACGTAAAACTGATATTAAACGAATGAGAACTCTATATGATAAAACTCCATTGGCTTTTTTTTCTTCCACTTTCACCCCCTCCCTCGTGTATACAAGAGTTTAATGTACAATAAATGTAGGTCAGTGATTACGTGATTAATTATTTATGGTTATTAGTTCTACATCCAGAAAAATGATTTATTTGAATCGAATAAAGTTTATTCGATTTAAATATTACTAAATTTTATTTTTCAAATTGAGTAAAAATGTTTATTTGAAATTTTTTTAATATTAAATAGATGTCTTTTAACTATTAACAAATCTTTATTTGATCCAAATAAATTTTTTATTTATACGAATTGAACAGTTTTCTTATATTAAGATTATAAAAGAATTTTTTCGTCAAACTAAATAAGTATTTATTTGATACTAATAATTTATTATCGCTTTGAGGAGGTAATAAACTCGAAAAAGGTTAGGGAGGGGTGGGGGGGCGCACTTTCAAAATTCTTTAAAAAAATACATGAAAATGTGATTTTTTTAAAATAAGAAAACTATTTATTTGGAATAAATAAAGTTTTTATTCGACTAGAAAAAAACATTTATTTGGAATAAATAAATTGTGTGTTCAATATAATTAAATTCTTCTTTTTGAAACAAGGAAACAAGTAAACAAAAAATTTTAAATAAAGAATTTTATTTAACGAAAAAAAAACATTTTTCTGGATGCATTCGGACATTTGAATGAGAGAAACAACGATTTCCATGCTTCATCAGCTGAAGTGGAATTGGATTGGATGCAATAAAGATAAACATATCGTACTGACGCCGTCAGTGGAGGAAATATATAGATGCCTATTGCTTGATTCGAAGGAGCTTTAAAATAGCGAGAATAGAAGAGTTGGGAATTGAAAAAATTCGCAAGTTTGATGAAAAAAAAGAACAATTAGAAGTAGCTATTCAGCGAGAAAATTCAAGGAGCTTTTTTCAATTAAGTGTAATGTGCTAATTATGGAATAGCAGAGAGTAGGAGTTATGAACCTCTCAACTGTTATTTCATTATTCATTAATTTCCTGCCTCAAGCATCAGGAAGCGGTGAGAACGAAGAATGTACACTTACTAGATAATTAATCAATTATTTTTAGACTGAAATCATATTTTAGTTCAAGTGGAATGTGCAGTGAAGTGATAAAATTTATCAAAGGACTCTAATTGAGGAGTTTTTATGGGCTGCGAAAAATCATTTCCCAAAAATGTTACGTTTCATTTTTTGGGCCTAATAGTTTTGCAGATGTTTGACAAATAAAATTATGCATGAAAACTTTTCGACAAATCTCCTGTTCTATATCGTTTTATGACAGAAATAATTTCCATTAGTGTAAAAAAACCGCTGGATTCGGTGAGAGGAAGTTTACTGAACGTTCACATGCGGAATACCACAGTTGTAAAGAACTCCAAGGCCAGGGGAAGGACTTCATCAGTGAGATTGAAGAATTCTCGAGACTTTGGTCTCAAATACTTTAGAGGTTTTTCTCAGCACCTTGACACGGAATAAAAACACACCCACAAGAGGAAAATACATAGAAAGTCAATACTTTGAATTGACTCTCAATTCGATACTTCACCTCAGCACATACTCAGAATAATTGAACAATTTGATAGATCATTGCAATTTTGGATTGTTCTCCGTCAATTCAATACCGAAGCGGTAAAACGGTTCAAATCGATTTTGACTATTGGCCAGTTTTCAATAAATATCTGGGAATGGAAAGCGGATAGTAAAATTTTTATTATAACCTTTTTTGTAGAGGTCGTTAAGAGCTACGAAAATAGTTATTTTCATCACAAGGTCCACAAAGTATTTTCTGACGAATGTGGCTTTGTAGGCCGAGCCTTCGGCTCGGCCTACAAAGCCACATTCGTCAGAAAATACTTTTGGACCGTGTGATGAATGTAATTTTTCGTCAGAAGGCCCGTAAACCCCGATCAAACCGAGCGAAGCGAAGTTAGAATCGCGGTTTACCGGGTCTCCTCGCGAAAATGTTATTACGAAAATTTCGCCATCTCCCCTAGATTCGGAGATATTTCTCGAAAACTCAGCTAAGAGCTAAGTCGACTTAAAACGTTTTACCGCTTTTTTACTGAATTTCCAATATAAAGCATTCTGCAACATTCAAGTGAATAACTTTTTATTTTCTACTGTTATATAAATGACTTTTAGATACGGAAATTTTTTGTTTTTTTTAAATGTAATCAGTTATAAATTTGTTATCTTAAGAAATTTGAAGATTTTCATGACTCGGCTGCATTTTTTCCTTGGGTTTTGCAGTTTTTTGGTGATTTCCATAAGATCACGGGTTAAATGACCACTTTTTCAAAAATTCATACTAAATTAACCATGCTCCCCAGCAGTCTGAAACTTTGCACACGCCTTTTCCATAATTTAAAGAGTACGTAAAAAAAAAGAAAAAAATGGCTGCTTTTTTCCAACCTTCCCAGCTCGCTCGATTATCCTTAAAAATGAAAACACCTTTTATCAGCAACGCTGCCGCTCTCACATAACAGATCATATTTGGAAACACCTACACTGAGAAAAAAATTCACCTGCGTCAATGAATCAACTTCTTAGGAGAAGAATTAATTTTTAACTTCCCGACCCGAAGGGAGGAAGTTATTGTAATGACCCCGAAAATCGAATTTGAAATTTCCATGATTTCTCCACATTTCTCGGCTTCTCGAATCATCCTAAAACGTTTTTGGAGACGTGGAGTGTGTGTGTATGTGTGTGTATGTATATGTACGTATGTGACCAAAATTCTGTCCAACAATATCTTCTGAACAAATGAAGCGATTCGAATTTTTTTTTTTCAATCGATGCGTTTCGATGTAACATAGAACTGATTAGATTATGAGATCATCGCCTCAGCGGTTTGTCAGTTATTCGCATAAAACATGAAAAAATGACGATTTCGTGAAAATTCAATGATTCTATCCGAAGAAATCTTATTATTCTTATTTTTTTTTATTTCAATCGATGCGTGTTCATGTAACTTAGGAGTAATCAGTGTATGAAGGCGACCGCGTCAGTGGTTTATTAGTTATTCGCATGAAATATGTGTGAAAATGATAAAAATTCAAAGATTTCATGCCGAGAAATGATGTGATTATTATCTTTTTTTCAATCTATGAATGTTAAAAGAAACTTCGAACCGATGAGTATATGAGGACGATTGCCTCAGCAGTTTCTTAGTTATTTGCATGAAACATGTGAAGGAATGACAATCTCTTCAAAATTCATTGCATTCACCTAGAAAAATGACTTCATTCGCTTTTTTTTTCCTTCATGGTAAGTCGAATTCGTCCCCAACCACCAAGAATTAGAAATTCGATTTTTTTTATCAAGAAATTAACAAATAAAATTCCAACGATTTTTTTTCTTCGAAATACTTTTTAACTTCCCGACCCGAAGGGAGGAAGTTATTGTAATGACCCCGAAAATCGAATGTGGAATTTCGATGATTTCTCCACATTTCTCGACCTCCGGAATCATCCTGATACATTTTTGAAGACATGTCTGTGTGTGTGTGTGTGTATGTGTACGTATATGACCAAAATTTTGTCCAACGATATCTCCTGAACGAATGAAGCAATTGATTTTTTTCTTCCTTCGAACGATGCGTGTTCATGTAACTTAGAACTGTTTAGTTTATGAAAACAATTGACACACCGGTTTTTTACTTATCCACATAAACCTTATAAAAAAATGCCAAAAAGCGTTAATTTCATAGAAATTCGACCATTTTACCTAAGGTAACGATGGGATTTGAATTGATTTTGTGTAATCGATGCGTCTCCACATAATTTGATTCTCATTTTGAGCAAAATCGCCTCAGCGNTTGTCCAACGATATCTCCTGAACGAATGAAGCAATTGATTTTTTTCTTCCTTCGAACGATGCGTGTTCATGTAACTTAGAACTGTTTAGTTTATGAAAACAATTGACACACCGGTTTTTTACTTATCCACATAAACCTTATAAAAAAATGCCAAAAAGCGTTAATTTCATAGAAATTCGACCATTTTACCTAAGGTAACGATGGGATTTGAATTGATTTTGTGTAATCGATGCGTCTCCACATAATTTGATTCTCATTTTGAGCAAAATCGCCTCAGCGGTTGAGTTTTTTAAATAAAACTTTCGAATTTTGCAATTAAAAAAAAAGGGAAAGTTGGAAAATTTTAGAGTGGGTTAACTTTGAAGTTACAAAATTTTGAAGTGGGTCAACTTTGAAGTTGAAAAATTTTGAAGTGGGTTAACTTTGAAGTTGTAAATTTTTAAGTGGATCAGCTTCGGAGTTGAGAGAATTTTGAAGTGGGTCAAGTACAAAGTGGGTTTAACTCAAACTTGATTGAAGTTTGAGTTAAATTAAATTGCAAATGCGTCTTTGCGAAATCACCCCAAGGGTAATGCCACAATGGATGCAACGCTAAACGCATGCAACGCATGAAATAATTATCCAACTGTTTCGAATATTTCTGACAATGACTAGCGTTGCGTATAGCGTGCGCCGCATTCCCTGTGGCATGACCCCAGCGTCAACAAAAACAAATGGTCGGGAAGTTATTGGTTCGACCCGGAATGGGTCACACCCAATTCCACCAACCCCTACCGGTCATACCCCAAAGAGGGAGCGCGCGAAGCGCGCAATCGGGCCTTATTTTTTGGGACCGTATTTCTCCAGGCCAGTTGTTCCCATGTGGTTCACGTCCATCACCATATGTTACAATTATATTGAATGAAATGATTATGCTAGATATGACCTTGAATAAACTCCCTTCATTATTTTTCAATTTTTTCAAATTTGAGATTTTCTTATGCAAAATAATTTGGAATAATTCTAAATGTTAATAATTGTTAACCAAGATCATATGTAGGTCATTATCATCCCACAATTCAACATAATTGTAGTATGTGGAGATGGACTTGAACCGCTTATTTCGTTTTTAGTAGCTTATTCGCTACTAAAAAGTAAATCCTTCTTTCAACAAAATAATTTCTTGGCTAAAGTACGTGTGTCGAACAGTATTTTTTGACAGTGATATTACGTTTAGCGAGTGGCTGAACTGTGTCTTTTTCATTTACAAGTAAACGAAAAGGCACTTTTCGGCACGAGGAGAACGTAGCAGGAGTGTTAAAAAAGGTATTTTTTATTGAACTACAATTTCGCTCCATGATTACCCGAGTGGAAATTCCGGTCAGGTCTTGATGAAGTTTGGATCAGGTTAGACCTGACCACTGATCCGGTATTGATCAAGTTGACGGATACGGTCTTGATTAGACATGTAACGCCTCTGACCAATCCGAATTTAGTTTTTGCCTGATTTGCCGGATTTAGTTTTTGGATCCGCCTGTAGTTTTTCGGATCCGATCTGCTGGATCAGAACTTGGTCAGGTTCTCATCAGGAATCACCGGATCAGTCGAACCTTACAAAAACCTGATCAAGTTCTGATCGTGCTTCAGATGGGCCTGAAGCAATTTCCACTCGGGTACCTTTCATCGTATAATAAAATTTTCCATGATTTTCTAGTACTTTCTATTCAACTTTTCTCTCCGTGTAGGGGTCATGCTACGTGGAGAAATCATGAAATTACCACATTCGATCTTCGGGGTCATTACAATAACTTCCTCCCTTCGCGTCAGGAAGTTCATTAATTATCTATCCCGCAATTTGATACTGACGAGACTTTTTATATTGGGCATATAATTTTGTTTTTTAATTTATTCTAGATTTTAATGGAGGAAAATGAGACTGTATTATTGAATTCTGAATTAATTATTAGCAATGATAGTAGACTGCCGATTGAGCACAAACTTAACCAGGATATTTCTACTTACATTCACTTCCGTTCGGAATTTATTTTAGATTTTAATCTTCAAAATTTGAACGATCTTCATACGACTTTAATTCGACCTTTTGTTTGTCCATCTTATAAAAATACAGCCTTATGATTTCAGTAATACTAATTGTACAGCTCAAAATTTCGTCATTTTCTTTTTATCCTATTTTTATATTATTATCAATCGAGGAAGCAGACAACGTTGAAAACTCTCTCATTTTAAGTCAATGAAAAACTTTATTAATGAAAATTGTAATTGAAATGGCGCCAGATACTTCGAATGGTCATTTTGAACTCGTTACATAAATGAACCCTCTTGCGCCAGGGGCATTTTTCGTGTCCCTCTAGAAACATTAAAATGCATAGTCCTTAATCCAACTAAACTTTGTTTTCCTCGAATAGGGATTATCGATGGTAATCCCCGAGAGCCCAGGGAATTGAAAATCAAAAATAAAGAGCTCGAAAGTGGTCAGGTGCTGAACGAAAATGGATTGACTCACCCTAGCCACCGGGAGTTATTGATAATGCTATGAAGAATGCGTGATCGATCGAGCAAGATAAGGCAGGTGTAACAGCTGATTACAATATGATCAGAAAATTGACGATGATTAGGGCAACGTAATGTCGGAGTTGCATGACGGTATTCGTCGCTTGTCATTGAAATCGATTGGAGTTAATAGGGCGCATCAGAGTCAATGAAGAAGGAAAGGGTGGTGTGTATTATTGTATTTGTNGGATACGGTCTTGATTAGACATGTAACGCCTCTGACCAATCCGAATTTAGTTTTTGCCTGATTTGCCGGATTTAGTTTTTGGATCCGCCTGTAGTTTTTCGGATCCGATCTGCTGGATCAGAACTTGGTCAGGTTCTCATCAGGAATCACCGGATCAGTCGAACCTTACAAAAACCTGATCAAGTTCTGATCGTGCTTCAGATGGGCCTGAAGCAATTTCCACTCGGGTACCTTTCATCGTATAATAAAATTTTCCATGATTTTCTAGTACTTTCTATTCAACTTTTCTCTCCGTGTAGGGGTCATGCTACGTGGAGAAATCATGAAATTACCACATTCGATCTTCGGGGTCATTACAATAACTTCCTCCCTTCGCGTCAGGAAGTTCATTAATTATCTATCCCGCAATTTGATACTGACGAGACTTTTTATATTGGGCATATAATTTTGTTTTTTAATTTATTCTAGATTTTAATGGAGGAAAATGAGACTGTATTATTGAATTCTGAATTAATTATTAGCAATGATAGTAGACTGCCGATTGAGCACAAACTTAACCAGGATATTTCTACTTACATTCACTTCCGTTCGGAATTTATTTTAGATTTTAATCTTCAAAATTTGAACGATCTTCATACGACTTTAATTCGACCTTTTGTTTGTCCATCTTATAAAAATACAGCCTTATGATTTCAGTAATACTAATTGTACAGCTCAAAATTTCGTCATTTTCTTTTTATCCTATTTTTATATTATTATCAATCGAGGAAGCAGACAACGTTGAAAACTCTCTCATTTTAAGTCAATGAAAAACTTTATTAATGAAAATTGTAATTGAAATGGCGCCAGATACTTCGAATGGTCATTTTGAACTCGTTACATAAATGAACCCTCTTGCGCCAGGGGCATTTTTCGTGTCCCTCTAGAAACATTAAAATGCATAGTCCTTAATCCAACTAAACTTTGTTTTCCTCGAATAGGGATTATCGATGGTAATCCCCGAGAGCCCAGGGAATTGAAAATCAAAAATAAAGAGCTCGAAAGTGGTCAGGTGCTGAACGAAAATGGATTGACTCACCCTAGCCACCGGGAGTTATTGATAATGCTATGAAGAATGCGTGATCGATCGAGCAAGATAAGGCAGGTGTAACAGCTGATTACAATATGATCAGAAAATTGACGATGATTAGGGCAACGTAATGTCGGAGTTGCATGACGGTATTCGTCGCTTGTCATTGAAATCGATTGGAGTTAATAGGGCGCATCAGAGTCAATGAAGAAGGAAAGGGTGGTGTGTATTATTGTATTTGTAAACCTCATATTCGCCAGAAAATTTTTTTTCGGCCTAATGACGAAATATACTATTTTGTCACTGGAGTATCAAAAGCTCGGTTAAGCGGCGTGTGTGAGGACGCCTGACGTAGTGCCTAACAGCCGTGCGTCGAAAACAGTCCGTGAGGCACATGGGAGTCCGTGAGGAAAAACGAACGGTTCACTCCGCGCATGTGCAACTGACTAATTAGCTGATTTAAAAGTTGAATAATTATAATTTGGAAGTTAAAGCGGATAATGTGAGGTTAAAAAAGTTTAATAATATTAAGTTGCTTTCAAAGTTGAATGTTGCTTTTGTTCTTTCAATAATCTGATAAAAAAAAAATTCATTTCTTACAGTACAATTTTTTATTGACCAAAATGCTCAATTATTTCTAGTTAATTTCAATTTTTCATTACAGCTTTTTTTAAATATTCATTACAAGTTTCTTTTTCTTCTTCATGTTGTATATTGATCTATTTCTTCATCTATTTATTTTTTTTAATTCACTGATTTTTTATTTATTTTTTTGAAATTTGCTATTTTAAAAATTTTCGACTAAACATTATAGTCGCATAACATTCTTTGGCTATTCCGCTAGATATTTAGAAGTCTTGGATCCTCAATTCTTGCTTCAATTCCGATAATTTATCAAAAAATGAAGACAGGCGCTGAGTGAGCGGTACTGGCCGCATGCAGCTAGTACCGCTCAATCTGATTCAGTACCTAACCTCTAGTCAATAGCTGTTAAAAGAAAAAAATCTGCGATGTTGGATGATTCAATGACATAAATTTTTTTCTATTCAGCGTCGAAACCTATCGATTTACATAGCTAGATGACATGAATGGAATTCAGATTTTATTTAAAAAATTGAAAAATTTATTTGATAAATTTGATTGATATTTAATTTGATATTTGATAGATTAAAAAACAAGAAAACTCGGTATTTGAAATTAATAAATTGTTTATTTGATATAATAACACTAAATAATTCATTTTAATGCAGCACCGGAATCAAATTGATGCATCCTTATTAGGTATTACCGAGACACATATGAGAGAATATATTACTATCCTCACAATTTTGATAAAAATCGTCGAGAGAGCAATTAAACAGTTGATAATGAATACTTAATTATCAAATTGACATTTCTGAATTGATATTATTGTTTCAATTTCGATCATAGTGATAATGAAATTCGACTGTTTCTGCCCGTAATTCAATTTCCATGGAACCAAAGTGAGACTATTATAATTTCCATCAGAACCAGCCTTTTACCTCTCACTTTCCGGGATCCACTCTCTAAACTTAAGTAGCTCATGGCCTAAATTGCAGGAATAAATATTCTCCACGGTGATTCAATATTTCACTTTCAACTGTTACTTTAATAGAGTCACTATTTGCTCTCTTTGTTCTACCTTCATTGCTTGATGACATATTACACTGTCATTCTTCCACACGATAGTTTCACTAATTCACTTCTAGTGCAGTTTCTTCGTCCTTCCCTGAAACTCGAGACATTTGATATTGTCACATGGAGAACGGAGGAGTTGGGGACGCAAAAAGGGAAGTGAATTGATTTAAGAGAGATTTAATGGTGGTGAATAAATGCTGAGCGCTGGAGTGTGTGAATCAATTTTTGAGAACTCCTGCTTTAATTTGTTTTATAATTGGAGTGAGTGAGAATTTTTCATAGTTTGTAAGGCTACTCTCATTTTTTTTCTTCTTCTTTATTGATAAGACTCCACGACAAAGTCCCTTCGGAGCCATAAGAAAACAAATACAAACAATTCATTACAATAGCCACACTGGACTGAGAAAAAACCAAACAAACTCAACCTCAAAATGAAAATCGCATAGAGCGAAAAATATAGAAATAAAATAACTACTAACTAATTCAGTTTAAGTGCGCAGCGCAAGCAACAAAACCCACACAAAATAAGCAACAAAAAGAAAAGGCAAAGCCAAAACTTGCAATGCAATTTTTTTGTGATAACTGGAGGCAAATGTCGCTTTTTTTTCATTTTAGTGTGTAAAGTGGATTTGTTGGGTGAGTTTAGTAATAGTTGGAAGAAGTGTATTAAATGGAGGATGATGTCTCCCCCAAACTCGGCAAACAGAACAGATCCAGCGTTATCAGAACTAAAAAATTGATTTCGAAAATGATGAATCTCTTAATTGTTAAAAAACATTTAGGTAATATTTTTCCATAATGTTTGTCGTTTAGTTTTTTGTTTTGTTTAAAGTGCTCAATTTATTATAAAATTATTTACACTATTGTTGGATATATACATTGTTCAAAATTTCTGTCTATTCCATATTATCATTAGTACAGTTATTATTGTTATTATCAGACATTATTGTCTAATCTACACTTTTATGTTACATTCTTTCAAGTAGTTACAAATTTGCTCAATATAATCGTCATCAGTTGCTTCTGTGAATTTAAATTTTGTCGTTTAGTTATTCACACATAAGGAAAAAAGTTTATGATTTCCAGTAACTGTCTCTGTATTCCAGGGAAACTTTTCTGAGAATCCGAGAAAAAGTTGTCGTTCTCAGCAATTTTTACTGAAATCCAGTACCCATGGTACTTCAATTTAGGCATTTTGATTCTGGAATCCAGGACTTTGAGTTCTGAATATAAGAACCGCTCAGGTGGGAATTGACCATTGGTTCAAGTTTGAACCAAGCTTGGACCAAGACTAGCCTAGCTTGGCTCAAGCTCGTATTCCAAGGTTGAACCAACTTTGGCTAATCCTTGATTTTCAACACTAGTCCAAGCTTGAATGTCAAGCTTGATGCAAGTCTGGTGATTTAGATTGGTCCAAGCTATTCATCTACCTTGGGCCAATATCGGATAGTCAATAAATTCAAGCTTGGTATTAAATTTTCATATCGATTAATTTTTTAAACCTTGCATAAATTAATCGTTGGAAAAAAAAGGAAAATAGTGACATCATCAACTTAGTAGAACGAAAACGGGAAAAAAAGAAAAAATGGATCGGTCCATTGCTTTTCAAGATATCTGATGTCGGTGTTCCCAATCGGTCACCCATCCTTGTAGTGCCCCGACTCGCTGCTGCTTAGCTCAGAGATCGCAGGATATCTCGGTATGCTTCTGAGCTGTGCAGCTAATTGTGCAACAACTAGGGGAGGGTGGGGCAAAACGGCCCTCCTTCAATTGTCAATAACTTGTGAATGACATTGTGAAAATTCCCAGTTTCAACTTCATTTTGAAGATAATTTTTCATTCTTCAAAACGAGCTCTAACTCATCCCAATCGGATTATCGAATCGGAAAATATTAACGATTGAAGGGGGGCCGTTTTGCCCCATCCTCCCCTAATTATTATCGGGTTGATGAGGGCATTTGAGAAAAGGGGGAAGATAAATGGAGTGGAGTGAATATTGAGTGTAATGCGGGATACCACGAGTGGAGGAGGGAGAGGGGAGGGAAACTGGAATTGAATGGACAGTGGGGTAAAATGGGATAGCGAAGTGAATCGGGCAGCGGGTTCGTTGGACAGCGGGGTGTAACGAGATTCGAGGATGAATCTGACAGTGGGGCAAAATGGGATAGTAAGGTGGATTGGGGAGAGGGATGGGTGGGGGAAGGGGGGGGTGTTGAACCGTGAGGTAAAACAGGACAGCGGGTCACTCAGACAATGGGGTAAAATGGAATACCGGGATGAATTGGAGAGAGGGGTAAAATGGGATAGTCCGGTTAATCGAATGGTGAGTGAGTGAAATAGTGGGATAAAATGGGATACCTTGGTAAAAAAAATAATTTCTGCGCATGCTTGATAGTGATGCTTTTCATCGTTCCCTTTCACCCTATCATCCTATTTACCCCCCCCCCTCCTCCCCCTCTTGACCCCAACATATTGGGCCAAGCTTTGTTGAACCCCTGAGCTTAAGCTCGGAATATCAAGCTTGGATCATGATTGGGACTACCTTGGTACCCAAGCTTTGATTCGCAGACTATCACCAAGATTGGTTTTACCTAGGTATCACCACAGATTCAAGCTGAGTTCAAGCCCCTGAGTTCAAGCTTGGAATACCAAGCTTGGACCATGATTGGGACTACCTTGGCACCCAAGATTGAATTCGCAGGATATCACCAAACTTGGTTTTACCTAGGTATCACCATAGGTTCAAGCACGATCAAAGCTAGGAATCCCAAGGCCTGGTATCCTAGATTGAACCAAGCTTGATCCCATTGTTCAAGCTTGGAATCCCGCACTTGGGCGTTGGGTATTGAATTTAAGGATATCCAAGTACTTCGTTCAAGTTAACAACTTCTTTCAAACAAGATTTCGGTTTTGTCAAAAATCTTGCCATCTCCATACTTTTACGGATTTTTCATTGTTGAATATATTTTTTCGGAAATGTCTTCAGTGAATATTGTCAACAATATTTTATTCAGTTTTACACTTGACTCCCGTTGGTATAACCTCTACATATGGCAACACTGCACATGTGTTCCATATAACCTCATAAATTTCAAACCCCCCAATACGGCTGTCGTACCAATCAAGAACCTTTAGTTTGATTGTCCGCATTGATCCATCCAGTCACTCATGTTTTTTAATCTCACAAAAAAACTAGAGTACGCTGAGAAAAAAATTAGTTTTGCCAAGTCAATTTACTAACAACAAGAAAATCCACACATTTCAAATACAAATATTTATATACATTTACTTGCAGCAAGTAAATTTACTTGGCAGAAGCAATTTTTTTTCTCGATGTATAACTAACAAAGTCATATACGGTTATGTGTACGAGAAAACGCTTCAAACCTATAAACTATTGGATTGAAGGTAGGAGTATACCGCTCTTATGGACGCAATGTATTGAATTCAATTGGTTTAAAAAGCATTTTCTGGAAAAGATGTTTGGAAATTAAGATCTATTCTATAAGTTCTGAAGAGGATTTCTCCCAGAAAAAACTGCCTGAACTACTTGGATATTCTTAATAATCTGTGGTGCTTCGAATAAAAATCTTACGGCTTTTAAATCGACATCTGTTTTCTCAAATTATCTTCATTAGTTATATATGGTATGAAATCACAACTCAGGCAATTCCCTCCCCGTTCCGACACGATTAAGTTCCATGCAGTTCTTTATTCGGACCATTTCCGCATGGGATTCCCCTAAATATCAGTTCTGGACAATCGCATCGGTCTGATAGTTGCCGAGATAAACCAAACGTTCCCAAATGTCTCACAGCAGGTATTTAGTGCCTTTTTGTTTTTTTTTCCGCAGAGTTCAATAGTACAGTAAGTCACTCCTTGTGCTTATTGTTGTATGAATGAATCAGTTGATTAACTGTTCAGATATTGAATCACAAAGACATCACACAGAAAAACCTAAACGTACATTACGTTTTGATAAACGTAATTTACGCTTAACGTCAATATGATGTCTGGTGGCTTTTTTCTGTCATGAAAATCGGAATTTAGGCTTTGAAAAAGCGTAGTTTACGGTCAAAACAAAAACGTAAATGACGCCTAAACAAAGCGTCTTTTGTTTATCAGAACATAAAATACGTTTATTAAAACGTAAATTACGTTTATCAAAAATACGAAAAAATCATCGTAATTTACGACGATTTTGAGCGTAATTTACGCTTCAACTTCAAGCGTAAAATACACTTTCGAAAGCGTAAAAGACGACTTCTTAAACGTAATTTACGTTTAGTTTTTTCTGTGTGATCATTCCCTCAATAACTGACTATTTGAAATTTTAGTTTTATCAATTTTTGAGTTTATACTCTTAATAAGATTATCGCTACTAGCTGCCAGTTTGAGCTGATATAATCCTTTGTCATCAGGTAGAGGATGTGCATAATACATGACGGATGAATCCAGTCTCACGTATATAAGCCTTCCATCATATTCGTCAACGAATGCAAATTGACCAAAAGGCAAATTTCCCACCAATTTCGCATGTGTATACACTTGATTAAATTCATGATTGAGCTATTATACCATCCAGCGATGATTACATACAGCGAGCGAGACCAGTAATCAGGTATTTATATATAGGCACTGCCAGGCTTTGAGGAAATCGACGTTTTTAATATTGGTCGATCGAAGATTATTCTATTAAGTCAAAGCCGTGATATAGGGAGGAAAATTAAAGTGATTAATTCAGGTGACAGTGTCATAATTTTCAAACAACATCACTAAATTCAACAAAATATTTGTTTTGCATTTAAAAATCATGATGCATTGAGTTTTTACCCAATTCATTGAGTAAAGAAATCTGTAAAAGAAAGAAAATATTTTGTTGAATTTTCAATGGTTCGTGTGTTGTAAAAGAGAAATAATCGAAATCCAGTCGCATTCTTTTGATTCAAAAATTAATATTTGAAAATGAAATTATCTGTAAGCATCTGGTAGTATTAAATTTCATGCGATGACCTTGAGTTTCATAATAACAAAAAAGAGATGGAAACATGTTCTACAGATAAAAAGAAAATTATAGCAGATTTACGAGCACATCTATTGGATAATTGATGAATTATACTATTAATGTTCATGAAATATGTATTACTAATTTTATACGATATTCAGGTGCATAATTTGTAATTTCTACTGTTAATGATTCAACTGTGTACATAGGTAGCATAACAATGTTTTGTTAGATTTTTTCCATTGATGATGAAAATGCTTTTTAAAAACGAACAAGTGGATTTAGCAGAATATTTTTTCCAGCTTAAGAAATTATAAAAAGATGGAACAGTAATTTCGCTGGTGAAGAATAAAATATATTTCGCTACATTTCGTACTTTATTTTTCAAGAATTTCTTCAGCATGTAAAGAATGTATCTTACAAGCAGCTAAAGTTGATCGAACGACTGTTTTTGTTTGTAATCAACGATTTTAAAACTTAGATTAATTAGCACCGTTGCATAAGGAAAAATATATTGATAAGAAACGTTAGTATTAAGAGAAAAAAAACTCCCACCGCAGTATTTAGCTGGTCTAAATCCAAAAGGTCGTTGACACATGAGCGAAGGTCATTAAATTGAATCCATGATATTTTTTCATTAATTTTTACGCCTCTGAATAGTGATAGGACTTAATAAATAATTATTTATACGAACAAACGGGCGAAGAACAAACATACGAGTAAAATGAACTTCAAGTATGCGAACATTTAGAAAATTTCTCACCAAGTTTCTTGTGAATATATCTGGAATGGGTCTTTTCAGGAATTAGGGAGAAGACTTTACGATATTTATCTTTGAAGTAAACGGTTTTAGAGTTATTCATAAGAAACCAGAAGATATTTTTGTATTTTGGCTTTCTTGATCTTTGATTTCTTTTCTGAATGCCAAAAAAATTACCACACATTCTCCTATTGTATCTTTAATGTCATGTACCGAGTGATTTTCCATGTGCTGAGAACTCCCCGAGGATCATTCCCTCCGAGGGAAGATTTACCACATCTGAATTTCACATAGCCCGGATCAGAATTTCAGTTCAATCTCTTGAAGTTCGACATTACTGTAGTATTAGTTCACTCCTGTGCCCGAAATTTCATAATTTACGACTTTTTTATGCTAGTGATAACGAGAGATGATTTTCAAAATAAACCCGACGAAATGTAATAATTAATTTATATATTTTTCACAAATGAAAGAGAAAATGTTCTCACAAATTCATCATAAAAGATAGGAAAATTTAAAAAATCATTAACTTTAATGCTACCAATAGCAATAATAATACCAACAATAATAACAATAAAGTTACGAATAATCATAATTATGCATTAGGTACTATGCAGTATCAACGATCGTTATTTTGATTTTATATAATTGAAGCAATTCCTAGGAATTACAAATAAAAATGATGAACCAAATGATTGCACTGTGAAAAAAAGATTTTTTATTCTTGTCTTGGAGTTGACCAGTCCATGAAAAATAGATTCCACGTAAATATAAATCTCTGTCCTTGCACTCAATATTCATGTTATCAATTCGTCTTGACTTCTTTCATGAAATTTTCAATGACTCTACAATCTCCAGTACCAATATCCCAGTCCGTATCCTTCTTTCAATGTTGCACTAAACTATCATATTTCCTATCACCATCTCCCATTTTATTCCAACTTGCCCATCTAACCGGGAGTGAAGTCCTTGAAGGGATTGATCGGAAACGGCGCACAGACGCCCAACTCACTCCAACCAAAACGGAGATTACATCAGAGTCAACGAGTGGAAATGCTCCCTTTTCTTCAGAGAGATGTAGACAGAGAGCAATGCGACGTTGTCTACTTACCCAGCTTCCTTCCTGTTCCTATTCAGTTGTTTTTTATTGTTGTTAGGATTTGACAATTTTTAGGTACAGTCGACCACTAAAGTTCGTGAACAACCTGAACTTGCATTCAATGTATTCTGTTTACGAACTTTAGTGCTCGACTGTATACTATATACAATTTCCAGGAAACAAGAGAATAATTGATGAAAATACGAAATGAAGGAGAAATATTGATTCGGTTCTAATTTGCAACTGCAGCGAGATTCATTGCGAATAACTTTTTGCATCACGCTGTGCGAAAAAGTAACTTTTTAGGCACGCGAACGTCCCTTTTCCACACATTGTGCTGAAAAATATCGTTCGATACTCGTGGGAAAAGTGTTCTTTGATACTTGACTCATGGGAACTCTTTTCCGCACTCGTAACGAAATATACTATTTTGTGATGCCTGCCTCAAAAGTGCACTTTTCCAAGCGATTTAGTGTGCGTAAAGTGTTGTTTTCCGCACAGCGTGCGGAAAGATCACGACTGTACAAAAAAACAACCACATTACCCCCACAACCGTTCCGAATAGTGAATTCGGCAGGTACCACAAAAAATAGGATGTGTTACACGTGCGGGTGAAAAAGTGGAGCTTTACGCACTAGTAACAACAATATACTATTACGCACTCGTATCGAAATTTACTACTTTGAACTCTCGATTATGGTTCGGAGTCATCTCATGAGGGAAACGTCGCAGTGCGTCGTTTTTCTTCAATTGTCATTGAGTGGCTAACCGGTGAGATGAAAAAAACAATTGACTACAAAATCGCAGTAGCTTTAGAACAACATAGTTTTCGAAATTCTTTTAAAAAAAAATTATTTCCAATAGATGACTCACTTATTCCTACGTTAAGAGAAATTCCCCGATACGCGTCGTTGCCGGAAACTCGCTAAACGCGCCCGGGCAGTGCAGAGTGAATTCGGCAATGCTGAAGCCGAAATAACGTGAGGAGGTGACTAAAGGGTCAGAACGCGTCAAAATAGATCGAAATCTATAAAAACGTCCTAGTGCCTCAATTTTTGACCGATTGAGTTGAAATTTAGGTTACATGCAGTTAAAAAATGCACAAAAAAAACAAAAACGGATTTTATTTCAGAGTGTAGATAACGACCAAAACCTTCTTGAGACCCCAATTCTTGGCGGTTTTCATGGGATGGAATATTGTACATTAAAAAAAAATTATTTCTGATCAGTAGAAAAAGTACTTTTAGCCAGTATCAAGGGGTTTCTGAGGAAAAGGTAAATTTTGTACTTCCTCGAAGTCACAAAAGAACTGGATGCTAGTATCATGCGTTAAGTACCTGGGTACTGGTGAGAATACTTCGGTACTTATCATAAGTTTGTGTTTGTGTTTGTCTGTTACTCGGGGAAAGTAAAAAAAGTACTTGTACTGAGTACCTGGCTGGTCTTTTTCAAAAGTACCAACGGAACTCCATATAAGCAACAATAGTAATCAAATTCAGTACTCATAATTTTTTTCAGGAATTCATTCAAGATTACAAATGAAGATCCAAATTTTGGAGTACATGTGAACACACCAAAAAAAGTGAAGTTAAAATACGTTTCAGAAATGGTAATTCACGTTTTCAAAAACGTAGTTTGCGAGTTTCTGAAACGGGTAAATTAGGCCTTTGAGATTGTAATTTACAGACAGAATAACGTGATTTACGATTTCAAAAACGTGAATGACGATTCTCAAAATTAGACACCAATTCGTTTTGGAATGCACAAAAAAAACAAAAATGGATTTTAGAAATATTGATTTTTTATATGTATTTATTTATTTTTTCTCCCAAGTGATATGCTCTAATTAGTTATACGGACGAAATCCAAGTACATACTATCTAAATGAATTGTAAATTCAAATTTCACCGCGGTCTTCTCTTCAGATAGTATGGACTTAAATTTCGGCCATATTATAATGAATTGGGGCTTACCACTGCGGAGAAAAAATATAAATACATCTAAAAAATCAATATTTTCAAAATCAGTCTTTGTTTTTTTTGTGCAGATCTCAACTAAGTGTAACCCGAATTTCAGATCAGTAGGTCGAAAATTTTGATCCGTTTTGATCCCTTACAACCTTCCGAACATCTCGGAGTTCGATTTTTTCCACTTTTTTTCAACACGAATTTTTCCTACAACACGAATTATAAACTTTTACAAATGTCTGTGTAGCAGCCAGAGACTTTCAAATTTCACCGCGGTCTCCCCTTACACTCTAAAAAAAGATTACTTCTGATAAGTAGGAAAACTACTTGTATTCAGTACCGAGGCGTTTCTGGAGAAAAGCTAATTTTTTTACTTGGTCCAAGTCGAAAATCGACTGAATACAAGTTTTATGCTCCAAGTACAATTAGCACTAGTGACAAGTACCAACTATACTCATCATCAGTACTGAAAGTATTTGTACTGAGTACCGAGCTGTACTTCTCAAAAGTAGAAAAAATACTTGAGACAAGTAGTAATAGTACTCAAATCCAGTACCAATGGATTTTCGCGGAATATTACAGTAAGATTCATCATACAATGGAGATCGTTGAAAAACGAAGAATTAATGCAAATAAAATTATTGTTTATTGTTCGTTTGCCCCTCAAATGCTTGAAAATTGAAATGTACTGGACTACAGTCCAGTGTAATAAATTCTCGAGCTACAGAGATTTTTTTTTCAAAATTTTTCAAAAGATGTGTAGAATAACAATTACCAATTAAGTTTTCCAAATTTAATTTCCAAATAGTCCTTTTTTTTAATAACAAAAAAGGTAATATTCATGCGAAATAGCCAGCAAAATGATTCTCAAAATAATTGTTATATTTTATATTGAACAAAAAAATTGAAGTATTAATCTTTTGAGCTATCTTGTGTGAAAATTGCAATTTCATTATGCGACAAAGAATGAAATTGCCTATTTAGAAGTCGAATTTTGAAAAAAAGTAGCTCGTAACCGTTATTCTTTTGAAAAATTTACAAAAGCAAACCCCTGTAGCTCAAAAATTGAGTACACTGTGCTATTTTTCTTCATTTTCAAGGTCTTGGGGGCAAATAAACAATAAATAATCGTTTTTTTTCCCACTTATTCTTCGTCTTTCAACATATATAAATAATCAATCATCAATGTGTGATAAATCTTACTGGAATATCTCGCGATTTTTAAACTCATCGTAACCTCCCCTCGATGAAATTTGGTCATTGTCATCTGAGAATGATAATGATAATGATAATGAGAACGATAATGAGAATGATAATTAATGATATGAAATTCCCCAACAAAATAACCAACCAAAAGTACTGGAATCAAGTCATAAAAGTACTCGCGAGAAGTAGAAAAATTACTTGCTCCAAGCATTAAAAGTACTTGTGAGAAGTAAGAAAAATGCTGACAGGAAGTAATAAAAGTACTTCCTCCTAGTACTTTTCCTACTTGCTTAGCAAATATTGTACTTCACCCAAGGACATGAAAAGTACTTGGGACAAGTAGTTTCCCAACTTTTCATAAGAAAACTTCTCCCAAGTAGAATTCAGTACTGGTGAGTAGTAACTTTTTTTTAGAGTGTAAGGGGTAACAGAATGCCGCTAGTTTTCCAAATTTTTGAACAAATTTCCTGCTAAAAGTTATCAATATTTTTAAAAATCAAAGCACTTTAATTTCCAGGAAGCGATGATAAAGATCAATGTGCTCTGCATTTAAAAAATATTGATAACTTTGAGCAGGAAATTTGTTTGAAAATTTCAAGGAAACGGTGGCCTTCTGTTACCCCTTAAAGTGACATGAAATCCAGGAGGGCCCTTAGACTGGCGCAGTGAGTGAGTTCGTTGGCTCATATGCTCAAAGTCCCGGGTTAAAAACTCGGGCGGGGAGAATGGTGAGATCCATTTAAAGTCTTGATCAGATTTCGTCGTATACTTAACAACTTTCCTCCCGGTGCATATAATTGAATTCAATAATACATGTCCTTGTGCCGTTTCTCAGAGAGAAAAATCTGGCACAAATTTTTCTCGTCTTGAACAATTGTCTTTATTTGTTCTAGAGCCACTTCCATTGAACTTTATAATAAGTAGATTTAGACTTCAATAATTCCCCAAGTCTTGAACTCTGAAATAAAGGATTACTGCTGGAGACCATCTTCTAAAAGTTTCCAGGATTCACGAGAATGGTAACTACACTATTTACATCCAACTCGGAATGCACGTTTCAAACTTGAAAGTCTGTGAGCCCCTCCGCCTGACTCTCAGCGCGACACTGATCACTCTTGTATTTACGTTTTACCGAAATTGGCAGCACTCCCATAGTATCAGTGAACAAAATATTGATGAATCAATGTTTACAATCTCCGCAATTGGAAACACCGGAAAAATAGAAATTCAATTCGACCGAATATTTCGAGAGATACAATGGATAAATATTGATCGTTCGCTCTTTCCGATACAAAAAAAGAAGGTGACCGCTCGCATGCGACGAGTATTGAGCGTCCATCGAATGCATTTTTTTTTTCAAGTTCTTTTTGATACTAGAACGGACGTGTGCGATCTGGCGCGCTGATCTATCACCTCATGTATTAGTGAGGAGCTTCCCTTTCTTCATTCAATTTTCAAATGAATGGAATTTCGTATACTCATAAATGCATTATAAGAATGAATTATTCAGAATATCTGAGAATTCTTTGAAAAACTGAATAATTTTCTAGGTTTTGCTTGAATGAAAGAAGACATTTTTGTATTATTTTCGAAGCAGCCGGGGACTTTTCTCGGTTTTCTAGAATTTAGAACCTATATTGAAATCAAAACATGGAAGAGAAGAAATAAGAATAAGAAGAAATAAGAAATGTCGTGCATGATAAACATGAGAACATTGATAATTATGACGCAAAGAATAATTGGTGACTTTCAAGTTTTTGAGATTAGCGCGTGGTTTTTTAGTTATTAATTTCACAAGTCTCATTAACCAATTAGAATTGAGGAATAACGGTCAGACAGTTTCGATATACAATCGAAATCGGAATGGTGAACTTGATTGAGGTGACTAGAGTGATCACGAGGGTCATGCGGAGGAGATGATATATCGTCGGGTTCTCCTAATAATTAAACAGTATTAAAAATATCAACTTTGATAGGCTGTACTCGGTGGTAGCATTATTGGGTCATTTTCAAGTGCCCTTGGGGGGCTTGCTCTCTATATATTTTAAAAATCCAGATCGACTTCTATCTATATTATAAAAATCTAAATCGACTTCTGGTGATAAAAATTTGGTATTCGAAATTAAGACTACGAAATTAAGGGTCACAAGGGTCGTTAAGGTCAGAATAAGGCTTATGAGGGTCAGAATAATGGTCATCAGGGTCAGGGTAAGGGCCACAAAGGTCAGAATACGAGCCGCAGGGGTCAGAATAAGGGTCACGAGAATCAGAATAAAGGTCACAAGGGTCAGATTAAGGATCAGAATAAGGGCCACAAAGTTCAGATTAAGGGTCGCAAGATTAAAAGTCATAAGGTTAAGCGTCACAAGGGTCAGATTAAGGGCCCAAATAAGGGTACCAAGGGTCAGATTAAAGGTCAGAGTAAGAATCCAAATAAGGGTCATGAGGGTCAGAAACTAAGGATCACAAGGATCAAACGAAGGAAATATCTGTTTATATTGTAAAAATCCAAATCGACTGAATCGATTATAAATAAATCATTCATTACGTTTCAACGGTTTCAATGTATTATGATTTTGAATGATTCATCGAATGATATTCGTCATTCTATAATTTTTTGATTGATAGAATGACGAAATGAGTAATGAAAAAAAGGTTGGAATATTGAAAATTTTTACAAATCTTCGCCTAGTTTGTAAATTGTTATTCAAAAGTAGACTTCCCATTCTTTTCATATTTTTCATATATTACTTAACAGTTGAACATAACAAAGTGAATTCAAAACTGCAAAGTTCAAATGATAAAATCATTGGAACATTTCCGAAAACCTAGGGTCACACGCAGCTCAAATAGAATCTCTGATGGTAAATTTTTAATGTAGAAAAGAACTTCATCAAAGAAAATCCCAAAGTGAGTGGTCGAGTGTGGATAAAGAAAAAAACCACGGGTTCATATATTGTTTATTCCGCTTCCCATGCTATTTTTAATATTTCTTCATTGTTTTAGCATTCGTTTATTCCGTTTTTTTAATTTAATTTCTTATAACGTTCTTCAGTTAACCATAGAAAATTTCATCGGACGTTGATCAGGGGTCCCCGATGACACCCTTACTGGGTAACTGCGTGACGTTGCAGTCAAGACCTCACCTGAGTTCGATGAAATTTCTACTCGAAGAGGCACATATTTGAGGTAAATTTCAGACTAATTGATAATCCCGTTCTTCATGCCATGTACTAGCTGGCGATTCTTGAAAGAAAATGCTTTCCCTGCTAGAGAATAACCATTGTAAGGAGAAGAGACACTGTAATTAATTCTTTCATTAACGCGAGAGGTAAAATGAAATGTTCGAAAAAGTCTAATTAGAAGTTTAATTCAGGTAGGAAGTTCCTGACAAATTAAATGGACTCGGCTTACGTTCGTCCTATTTCTCAAATTTTCCACGTCACTCTAACATTTCATTGTGCCACCGTAGTGAAATGAGTCTAATCACAACCCGTGGGGACATGGCACTATCCAGTTAGTGTGGGCCAGAGACATCCCTGTTTTGAAAATCCTACACGGAGAGAAATGTACGAGAAAAATTACCGTGCCCGCACAGTAAAGTTGGTTCAGATGGTCTTTCCAGGCCAAATGTACCGCAAAGAGTAGGAAAAAGTACTGTTGCACGAGTCATTTTTCGGATAAATGTGGGGAAAAATTCTTGTGCAGCACGGTAAAATCGAAGCGACAGTGAATTTTTACGAGAAATACGAGAAAAATTATGACACTGACTGGCAAATTTTTCCGGTGCTCTACCAGAATCCTAGGACCCGATCGCGCATTCGTAAGATTTCGGTACTCTTCGTCCCCCCTCCGCAACCACGAACATCGACTCAACGTGACCAGATGATTTATTCCGTCGCCTCCTCTAGCCTCCTCTCTCACATATCTCCTTACTGAAACCCCAGGTTAATGTTTTTCATAATATCAATTCAGTGAAATATTAATTAGTGTTGTGATAAAACGGTTAAGAAATAAAATAAGTGCCCTTTATTTTCGCTTCATGAGGTGTATAACGCTGTAGATATACATTGGCCTGTCAAACGTTCCACATACGTTTGCCGCGCATTCCGCTTTTAATATGGGAGAGAGGATATGGAGGAGAGGTTAAAATAAAATTAATAGGATGATATGCTGAATGACAATGTTTACTCATTTTTAACTATTGAATGAAATTTATCATGTAATAGAAAACAGTCAGGGATCAAGCTTTTATTGTGCGTTACCGGAATTTTTACTATGCAGCACCGGAATTTTTCTGGTGCTAGACAATTGAACCCACTTTACCAGACGGCACGGTAATTTTTGCCTGAATTTCGCCTGAAAAATTCTGGAATTTTTTTCTCCGTGTACTTTGCCGAGAAGTTATACAAGCGTTGTGGGTATATCTATCAACCGACACGTCATAACCTTGATGGCTCCATACGCTGAATATGGGATAGCTGGGGTAACGGACTCCATCCATTGAATGTTCCCTTAATAGAGACTAATCAATCGTTCTGTTCGGGAGGTACAGGTGAAATGTTTGAGAGGATATGAGAAATATTTGATTAATATTTTTAAACGGAATATCATTTCAGAGTGTAGATAACCACCGAAACCTTCTTGAGACCCCAATTCTTGGCGGTTTTCTTGGAATGGAATATTGTACACTAAAAACAAATACTTCTGATCAATAGAAAAAGTATTTCTAGCTAGTACCAAGGGGTTTCTGAGGAAAAGGCAAATTTTGTACTTCCTCGAAGTCACAGAAGAACTGGATGCTAGTATTATCTGTTAAGTACCTAGGTACTGGTGAGAATACTTCGGTACTTGTCACAATAGTAGTTTTGTTACTCGGGACAAGTAAAAAAAGTACTTGTACTGAGTACCTGGCTGGTTCTTTTCAAAAGTACCAACAGAACTCAATATAAGTAACAATAGTACTCAAATCCAGTACTCATAATTTTTTTCAGGAATTTATTAAAGATTACAAATAAAGATCCAAATGTTGGAGGACAAGTGAACACGCCGAAAAATCTGAAGGTAAAATACGTTTCAGAAATGGTAATTCACGTTTTCAAAAACGTAGTTTGCGAGTTTCTGAAACGGGTAAATTAGGCTTTTGAGATTGTAAATTACAGTCAGAATAACGTGATTTACGATTTTAAAAACGTGAATGACGATTCTCAAAATTAGGCACCAATTCATTTTGGAAAGCACCCATAAAAATTAGAATCTACTGATTTTTTCCTACAAAATATCTTCTCCTGCCCGAGTCAAAATTTTACCAGTTTTTTCAACATTCTTTCACCGTCTTTAACGTATTTCTTTTTGATGCTGAATTTTTCCGCCGTAATGTCAACTGATTTTCAACGGCATTCAACGTAACGGTCTCCCGGCGTTGAAAATCTCTTAACGTCGAGGAATAATTTCAACGTATTTTCAACGTATCCAACATTATTCCTATTCCAACGTACATTATCATCCATTCAACACATAATGATTAAGTATTAATTAGGGGAGAGTGTGGAAAAAAGAAACATGGGGCAAAATGAAACAGTCGACAAACGCAGTCGTTTGACGCAATTCAAGCAAGCAAAAATTTTATTCTATCAACTTTTTATTTATTTAATTTTGTTTTCGTGAGAAGATCCGGTAAACCGCGATTATAACCTCGCTTCGCTTGGTTTGATCGCTGTTTACGGGCCTTCTGACGAAAAATTGCATTCATCACACGGTCCAAAAGTATTTTCTGACGAATGTGATTATAGGCCTCGCCTTCGGCTCGGCCTACAAAGCCACATTCGTCAGAAAATACTTTGTGGACCTTGTGATGAAAATAACTATTATGAACTTTTTTTTATTATTGGGAGTACTGATAAGAATAATAATTTTCCATTCAGTAGAAATGAACATGCAGTACGAAAGAATTCCATTTCCCTATTAGATCTCGATCTCAACGTCTACTATTCTAATAGGGGAATAGGATTCATTGGGGAGATAGTCGATACACTATATAGGGGTTTCGAATATCAGGGATTTTTTCGCACTGCATGTCCATTTCTACTGAAGGGAATAGTATATTTCAGCACGTGTGGGGCAATTTCGTCTTTAACGTGTGTGGGGTTTACAGCATGAGCCGAAGGCGAGTGATGTAACCACACACGTTAAGGACGAAATTTCCCAACAAGTACTGAACAAAATTTTATGTCACGAAGCCTGAAACCGGCTGAATTAGACACGAGACGCGAAGCGTCGAGTGTGTAATCCAGCCGGTTTCAGGCATGAGTGGCATAAAATTATTATTCTCATCAGTACTGTCAATAATAAAAAAAAGTTGATAAAAAAAATTTTTTCTTGCTTGTATTGTGTCATACAATCGTTTTTCGACTGTTTCATTATGCCCCACTCTCCCCTATTAATATTTCAATTTTTACCACTGTTCTACTTCAACCCATTTATCGCTCTTCATACCTATCAGATTTTTTATATAGAAAAAATCAATAGAATTCCATTTTTTATGTTCATATTTAAAATCAGCTGTAACTAAAAAAAGTTGATGCAACTATCTTGTAAAATTGTGTCAAAATTTAGTAGAAAAAAAAAATTTTGTAATAAAATTTCTTTTTTTGTGTGTCAACATTAAGATGACCATTCAAGCTTATTGGAATTTAGATTAACCACATGATCAGCTAAATTAATGCAGGAGTAAACCTGTAAACACATCGATATTTTTACATTATAATGATCAAGTAAGGTAGAAAATTGAATCTTTGTCCATAATTCATGATTACATATTTATTTTTCCTAGTTAAGTGGTAATCCTGAAGAATGGCAAATTATACATGTGTACAAGTCAACTTTCAGAGAAAAAAAATATCCTAAATGCGGAAATCTTGTTAAAATATTGTTTGATGATTAGACAAAGAGAGTATAGGATGCTAAATATATAATTATCACATAGCATTAGTAAGGCCCAGTGGCTTGGCGCAGTGGGTAAGTTCGTTGCCTCACATGCGAAAGGTTCCGGGTTCAAATCCCGGCCGGGTAGAATGGTGCGATCTAACCATTTAAAGTCTTGATCATCATCGCCGTATACCCTAACCGGGTCAAAGCAATATAAAATAACGAGAAAAAAAAAGAATTAGTAAGAAAAGAACATAAATGGGAGCTAGTGTCCAAAATTTTCTTCATATGATCAACATATGCTGAGATACAATTATTTCTGTTGCAAACATATATTTGAGCCAAAAACAGTCCAAAAAATCTATACGGATTTTCTCTTTGAATTCTTGCTCCGCAAAAGTTTATTAGCATATCAATAAATTTCTCTGAGTGTGGTCAGGATTACTTGAAGATGCTATACTAGAGATGTTGTAATGGAGATTGAATTTATCAATATTTTTGTCCTTCGTAGGAAGCAAAACTGGAACGTTTTAAACTGCTTTAGTAGGATTTTTATAAAAATGTTTGACCGAACAGAAACGATTACGATCTTGATTCAATAGTTGCATTGAATATGAGAATAATTTTCATGAACCCATAATCATTTTCTTATGATGGAAAGGAAGATATATAAACCAAAAAAGAACACAAACTATTATGAGAACAGAGATGTCCCCAAATATTTCGTTCGAGGACCATAAAGTGTTAGATTTATAGCTAATAGAGGAAAGATCTGAAAGATCCACGTTTAACCAACTATTTCTAGAGTAGAATCGAGATACCGTTAAACATATTTCGGGGATCAAGTGATCGATAATATTCAATTATTTACTCTGAGAAAATCGAATGAACCGATGTACACGGTGATACTAATTATTGAATCAGTCTTGAGTCAATGGAACTATAACTGTGGTACATTAACGTTGAAGTCTCTCAATTCAGCAATCTCATTCATTTTAGAAGAATACGAGAAATTCTGGTTGTTTTTTATTTATTTCTTTTTGAAAATATCCATGGCAGAAACTTCTAGATATTATTTTCGAAAAAAATCATAAATTTTGAAGGAAAAGAGAATTTCTCGTAAATTCGAAGGGATCAGACTACAACTTGGAAACAAGAGCTGAGTATTTGTTCCAATAGTTCCATTATTTGTTTAAACGCAGAAATATTTAATTAACAATTTCGCATGGATTGACATTTCAAAAAAAGTTTAAATCCTATAAAAAAAACATTTCTGGTAGAACGTTATCCCTGAGGACTTTCTTACTCGAGTTCATGTGTATTTATTGAGAGTCCAATGTATGATCAATCAGCTACATACATATAAATGCAAACTGATACAATTTGACTGACTGGGACGGCAATAATTTCACCTTGCTGGTGACATTTGAGGAGGTGAAGCAGTGAAACGTATTGTTTTTCATCATCATCAGTCGAGCTCCCAAAAATGCGACGATATCCCAATTTTCGTGTTACCCCATAGTGCATCGGTTGACATTCACATTCAGCTACGCATTGGCAATGAGGAGTGACTCGTATGAAGCAATAAACTGAGCTCATTTGTTCTTCATCATGATCAATATATTGAATGTGAGAAGACTAAGTATTGGAGTCTCTCAGATAATTTTCAGAAACAATCAATTTATTGTGTTTCAATAAACGTTCATATGTTTGAACTCTACCCATCGGAATTTGTGATCGATCTATTGCTTGCAGGATCTGCGCTGTAAGTTCAGTGAGTACTTTCGAATAAGTCCCAACACTACAACAATTCATGGACAATTTCTCACAGATCTTCACTTGTTTTTTACGACTCAAACAATAATTCTTCATTGCATCTTCTGGCAGGTGATCAAGATGTCTCCTCATCGTGATCAGTTATATGTGTGCGGTAGTTATCTGGGAGTCGATATGCCTCGTGCCATGACCAGTTTTCAAGTGTAACCCCGTAGGGGACCCAGCTGGGGAACACATGCGGCAAGATGGAGGAGTTGATGAATCCCTGATGGTTTACACTCAGAGTTGACCCAGAGTTCCCCAGACTGTGTAATCTCCACAAACCCAGTCTGGGTTGAGAGGAAATCCAGAGGTGAGGTTCGGTGCCGAATGTCGATTTAACTCTGTACCCAGAGTAGATCCCAGAGTTGTGAAATTGATTGTTAAACAAATGTTAAGTATTGTTTCAGAGATGGAAGGCGGGGAGAGGGGAATATATAATAACATTGTTAGAGTGATTCTGGGGTCAATTTCTCACGTAGGAGAGATGCCATAGGGCATTCCAACAATGTTATGTCAACTCTGGGTTTAACTCTGGACAGTCTTGATCGCAGAGTGTTACTTTTTATTATTGAACAAGTTTTTAATGTTGTTGAATAAAGAGGTGAGGGAGGGAAGGGGGTCTCATGACATTACTGAAGTAATTCTAGGGTCAATTTCCCACTTAGAGAAGTTGCTGGAGATTATTTCAACAATATTAAGGCAACCCTGGGTACGGTCCTAATCCCAGAGTTGTATTATTATTGCTGAACAAGTTGTTAATGTTGTTGAATAAAGAGGTGAGGGAGGGGAGGGGATCTTATGACATTATTTAACTGATTCTAGGGTCAATTTCCCACTTAGGGAAGTTGCTGGAGATTATTTCAACAATATTAAGGCAACTCTGGGTTTAACTCTGGGTACAGTCTTAATCCCAGAGTTGTATTATTATTGCTGAACAAGTTGTAAATTCCATTGAATGAAATGAGGTGGGGGAGGAGAGGTGGTCTTATGACTTTATTGAAGGGTCAATTTCTCCTCTAGGGAAGGAACAAAGGTAATTTCGACAATGTAATAATAACAATGTAATAATAACAACTCTGGGTTTAACTCTGGGATCAAGGCGGTGTCCAGAGTTGTCAACTCTGGATTTAACTCTGGACACAGTCTTGATCCCAGAGTGTTACATTTTATTGTTGAACAAGTTTTTAATGTTGTTGAATAAAGAGGTGAGGGAGGGAAGGGGGTCTCATGACATTACTGAAGTGATTCTAGGGTCAATTTCCCACTTAGAGAAGTTGCTGGAGGTTATTTCAACAATTAACTTCAACAATTAACTGTCTGAGAGTTGTTATTACATTGTTGAAATCAACTTTGTTCTCTCCCCTAGAGGAGAAATTGACCCTTCAATAATGTCATAAGACCACCTCTCCTCCCCCACCTCTTCATTCAAGGAAATTTCCTTGTTCAGCAATAATAATACAACTCTGGGATTAAGACTGTACCCAGAGTTAAACACAGAGTTGCCTCAATATTGTTGACATAATCTCCAGCAACTTCTCTAAGTGGGAAATTCACCCTAGAATCAATTCAATAATGTCATGAGACACCCTCCCCTCCCTCACCTCTTCATTCAACAACATTAACAACTTGTTCAACAATAAAAAGTAACACTCTGGGATCAACACTGTGTCCAGAGTTAAACCCAGAGTTGTTATTACATTGTTGAAATGACCTTTGTTCTCTCCCCTAGAGGAGAAATTGACCCTTCAATAATGTCATAAGACCAACTCTCCTCCCCCATCTCTTCATTCAATAAAATTTACAACTTGTTCAGCAATAATGATACAACTCTGGGATTAAGACTGTGCCCAGAGTTAAACCCAGAGTTGCCTTAATATTGTTGAAATAATCTGCAGCAACTTCTCTAAGTGGGAAATTGACCCTAGAATCACTTCAATAATGTCATGAGACCCCCTCCCCGCCCTCACCTCTTCATTCAACAACATCAACAACTTGTTCAACAATAAAAAGTAATACTCTAGGATCAAGACTGTGTCCAGAGTTAAACCCAGAGTTGCCTTAATATTGTTGAAATAATCTGCAGCAACTTCTCTAAGTGGGAAATTGACCCTAGAATCACTTCAATAATGTCATGAGACCCCCTCCCCGCCCTCACCTCTTCATTCAACAACATCAACAACTTGTTCAACAATAAAAAGTAATACTCTAGGATCAAGACTGTGTCCAGAGTTAAACCCAGAGTTGACATAACATTGTTGGAATGCCCTTTGGCATCTCTCCTACATGAGAAATTGACCCCAGAATCACTCTAACAATGTTATTATTCCCCCCTCCCTGCCTTCCATCTCTGAAACAATATTTAACATTTTTTTAACACTCAATTTCACAACTTTGGGATCTACTCTGGGTACAGAGTTCAACCGACATTCGGCACCTCATCTCAACTTTGGGTTTCCTCCCAACCCAGACTGGGTTTGTGGAGATTATCCTGAGTCCAACTCTGGGTATGAACCATCAGGTCACTGATATTATTGAGTTGATGAGCATTGCTTTTTTATGTTACTGAAGCATTGAGAGTTCATCAGAATGTCCCCAAAAAAACACCAAGGTTATGCGTTAATTTGGTGGGTGCGGGAAAAAATGAAAGACGTCAAACTTGATTTGATTCCATCATCTGGTCGCAAACCAAACTCAAATGTAAAGTTGACGTGGCAAGACCACATAACTGGAAAAGCTATAAAAGAAGCGGCGACAGTCATTGCAATTGACGGCATGTCATGAATTTTGGCATAGTCAGATGAATCGATTCTTTGGTAAATTCTTTCAGTTTTTATTAATTTCTAACGTAATCTTTGACTTTCATGTACACCTAAAGAAGTGTTAAAGAAAATAAATATTAACAGTGATGGCGTGGCGGACGATTCAACAAAATTATTTTCTCAAACTGTCATGGAGGATAAAAAAAATGGACTCCAGCAGGAAGAGAAAAAAATTCAACGTAACTGAGACTAGAAAGGCTCTAGCAATGGACATTATCAAACAAAAATCAGTCGTTGAATTTGTCCTCAAGACAAAAATACCTGTGACACCTGTTCGACGCAGTCCCCGAACGAGTCCACTTAAGAGTTACGCAGACGAGGAAATAATCAATGGCAGTACCAAAAAGCCGAGTTCAAGCACTTCAGTGTCTCTTGATGCTATTGAGTCTCTTTCACACCACTCATCGACTTCAGAATCGTATGTACCTGATGACGTTGGACTCATTATTGGACCTCATGAACATGAGAGGAGTCCCTAACGGACCAACCCGAGAGTTGGGATTCTCAGTTTTTCCCGTAAACCTAGAGTATGTCTCGGGATTTACTAGAATTGGAATGAGTTCGTAACTTAGAGTTTTTCTATGTTTTCTCTGAGGTCTTGGGGGCAAAACCGAGAGTTTGTTTTTAACTTTAGGGATAAGTCTAGGTTTTCTTTAGGGTCTTGGGGCAAAACCGAGAGTTATTTTTCAACTTTAGGGATGACACTAAGCTTTCTTTAGGGTCTTGGGGGCAAAACCGAGAGTTATTTTTTAACTTCAGAAATTATTCTGTTTTCTCTGATGTCTTGGGGGCAAAACCGAGTTATTTTTGTTGGAATTCATGCCTGAATACAAAAATTAATTTCTTAGTTTAGTTAAACATTTTCTCTTTTCCACCCAAACACTCAGGGTGACATTTATGGCTTTTCTTAGAAAATAGAGACGTGAAGAAAAACAGTCCTCATGGTGAGTCACAAAGGAGAGGCTGAAGAAAATTGAAACAAGGGCCTTTTGTCAAATGGGTCCAGAGAGTGAAAACTCTCATGACTTTTAGTTAGTCGTCCTAGAGACTTCGTTGGAGAAAGATATACCTTCTGCGTGCGATCATTAAAGAGTTTTACTTTGAAGAATAAAACTAATGTGTTTTTATTGAGTATTCCTACACATAATCCAAAAATTTTTTAACTTTAGGGATGAATCTAAGCTTTCTTTAGGGTCTTGGGGACAAAAACGAGAGTTGTTTTTCAACTTTAGGGATAACTCTAGCCCGGGATGAAAAATCGCGCGTCTCTCTTAGTGCTGGAGACCGTCGTCTCAGTCTTAAAAATAATCTCTCTCCGCACCACCACAGAGATTATTGGGAGATGCGTGACCGACCAAGCGGTCAGAGAGATCGTCGTCTCTGAATGGGAGACTGTGTCGTGCATCTCTCCTGGATCTCAGAATCGTTCCGAGACTAGCCTCTCGACGCTTTGCAGACGATGGCATATGGATTTTGGCAGTTAGAATATTTTTATTGTTGAATAATTATTGTGATGCAATATATTTTTCATTAATTATTGTAATGCAATATATATTTATTAGAGAAAATCTTCACTCAATTAGTATAATGATGAACTTTATTATACTTTTATCGTTTACATGAATAAGTTTTTTTTAACTCAACGGCATTAATTGCAAACTGTAAATTTAGTATTAATTAGGAATCACGAGGAGAACATCTCACAGCGTTTTGTCGCCGAATCATCAACTTTGATCATCTTAAAAATCATTTGTTTCGATCAGTGATGGTCTGAAATACGACTGACTGTTATTTTTAAAGAAGAAATATTGTTTCTATCCTCTTGACACGAGATAATTCACTGAAGGATCATTAAAACTCTTAATTTTCAGTGAAGAACTATAATATCAGTTTGTTCTTTTTGAGTAATTAACAAATTTTCTGATATTGTTTTTTTACTGCGAAAATATTCATGTTACTTCTTTCTCTCAAATCATAATCGATACATTCTAAAATTAGCAAGCTGAACATGAACTCAATGATTAACATTTTATTTTAATCCTCTTATTACTGAATAAAGTACTGGAGCATTGCAGTTTTTTTTTTAACTGGAAAATTGTACTTGACTATTTTTTTCCGCGTAATTTAGTATCTCTCTGATTGTTTTTTACTGAGAGGATATTTATATGACGGCACTTCTTCGAACTATAAGTAATCTATTCTAAAATTAAGAAAATGCACATGAAAGCAATGATAAACTTAGAAATTCCAACTAGATACTATCATTCATAAACTTATCTTTTTTCAGCCTTCAATTACTCTAATGAAAAAAACGAAAAATACTGTAGGATAACAAATTCTTTTTTCGGGCGGAATCGACAATCCAGATGGTTTTCTCTTTTAGTTGTTCACCATAGGAGGGAACCCTAGCGGAACCAGTGGATAGTTCGACTCTCTATTTGTTCCTGGAGTGGAGAGAAAGTTGAGAGTTCGTGGAGAGTTGGAATGACAGGGCCAATTCTCTACTCATGAGTACTTTTAGAGAGTAGATAGCTGAAGGGAGGACTATTCTGGGCTTCGTGGATTTAGACCCTTGAGTAATCTAATCCTCTAATCTTTAGAACCTTAGACCTCATGCTTCTTTGAACCCCCAGACCCGAAATTTTTTGTGAACGCTGAATGTTATGTCCCTAAAACCTTCCAACCCCTACAGATTATGATTCATATATTGTGACCCTTATATTTTCAGACCCTTATTGATTCTGACCCTTAGATTTTGACCCTAAACATTTCTGACCCTTTAAAAAGTCTGACTGTCAAATATTTGAACCATATTATTTTTGACCCTTAAAATGAGGCCAACTCTCTACTATCTACTTTTTCTAGAGAGTAGGGAGTTGGGATCGGATGCTTGGTAGGGCTACTCTCCACTCTCTACAATTTGTGGAGAGTGGATAGTTGGGATTGCGGACTCAATATGTTGTGACCCTTAATGCTTCTGACCCTAAGATTTTGGATTTTGACCCTAAAAATTTCTGACCCTTAAAACAGTCTGACTGTCAAATATTTGAACCATATTATTTTTAACCCTTAAAATGAGACGCACTGTCTACTAAATAATATGGTTCAAATATTTGACAGTCAGACTTTTTTAAGGGTCAGAAATTTT
>NW_021680675.1:156382-179487 GCF_001412515.2 Diachasma alloeum | reverse complement strand
GAGAGTGCAGAGTAGCCCCCACCAAGCATCCGATCCCAACTCTCTACTCTCTAGAAAAAGTAGATAGTCGTCAGTTGGCCTCATTTTAAGGGTCAAAAATAATAAGGTTCAAATATTTGACAGTCAGACTTTTTTAAGGGTCAGAAATTTTTAGGGTCAAAATCTAAGGGTTGGAATCAATAAGGGTCTGAAAATATAAAGGTCACAATATATGATTCAGAATCTGTAGGGGTTGGAAGGTTTTAGGGCCATAACATTCAGCGTTCACAAAAAATTTCGGGTCTGGGCGTTCAAAGAGGCATGAGGTCTAAAGTTCTAAAGATTAGAGGGTCAGATTACTCAAGGGTCTAAATTNGCTTCGTGGATTTAGACCCTTGAGTAATCTAATCCTCTAATCTTTAGAACCTTAGACCTCATGCTTCTTTGAACCCCCAGACCCGAAATTTTTTGTGAACGCTGAATGTTATGTCCCTAAAACCTTCCAACCCCTACAGATTATGATTCATATATTGTGACCCTTATATTTTCAGACCCTTATTGATTCTGACCCTTAGATTTTGACCCTAAACATTTCTGACCCTTTNAAAAATTTCTGACCCTTAAAACAGTCTGACTGTCAAATATTTGAACCATATTATTTTTAACCCTTAAAATGAGACGCACTGTCTACTAAATAATATGGTTCAAATATTTGACAGTCAGACTTTTTTAAGGGTCAGAAATTTTTAGGGTCAAAATCCAAAATCTTAGGGTCAGAAGCATTAACGGTCACAACATATCGAGTCCGCAATCCCAACTATCCACTCTCCACAAATTGTAGAGAGTGCAGAGTAGCCCCCACCAAGCATCCGATCCCAACTCTCTACTCTCTAGAAAAAGTAGATAGTCGTCAGTTGGCCTCATTTTAAGGGTCAAAAATAATAAGGTTCAAATATTTGACAGTCAGACTTTTTTAAGGGTCAGAAATTTTTAGGGTCAAAATCTAAGGGTTGGAATCAATAAGGGTCTGAAAATATAAAGGTCACAATATATGATTCAGAATCTGTAGGGGTTGGAAGGTTTTAGGGCCATAACATTCAGCGTTCACAAAAAATTTCGGGTCTGGGCGTTCAAAGAGGCATGAGGTCTAAAGTTCTAAAGATTAGAGGGTCAGATTACTCAAGGGTCTAAATTCACGAAGCCCAGAATAGTCCTCCCCTCAGCTATCTACTCTCTAAAAGTACTCATGAGTAGAGAATTGGCCCTGTCAGTCCAACTCTCAACTTTCTCTCCACTCCAGGAACAAATAGAGAGTCAACTCACTCTCTACTAGCAGTCTACAGGTTCCGTCAGGGAAACGCCGTGGAAGGTCGATTTTTTTTTCTTACCATTAACTGGCTGAGCCCAAAAATCTTAAAAAATTGGAATGCGTCAATTCAAGTGTCTAGAAAATTATAATATTTTTTAAAATTATTTATATCCACAATTCCTGAAGAAAAAAAATTATTTCTAACAGACGGGCAATTTTTTCCCATGTTAAATGAAATTGCCCGTTGTGCGACGTTGCCGAAGTCTCGCTAAACGCGCCCGGGCAGTATAGAGTGAATTCGGCAACGCTCGGGCCTAAATAACACGGCGGCGATTCCCTGCGGAGGTGACCGAAGTCGCAAGTTCTCGCATGGTGACCAAATTAGGGTTAAACTACTCATAAATCCTCGCAGTTCTCTAAAGAGGATGATAATTATAATTTTGGTTGTACAAGCCAGAATCAGTTGTTCCAGTTTTCTGTAGCTGATTGATGGAGCCATAGGATTCAGGGGGATATTGAGGATAACTGGGATAGAATGTATTATCATATTGACCCTGATAGGGTGCTGGATGATTTGACTGATGATAATTTGATGTTGGGAACAGGGGTGGCGGAACGTGAAAATCTGAGGTGTTGAGTATAAGTAAGAGATTTGGAGGGGAGGGGGGAAGGGATTGAGTGGCGGGAGGGGAAATCAATGCCTGAAAGTATTTGTGAACGTGTTTTTATTCTTATAATCTTATTAATCTTCAAATTTTTCAGAGGTTCATCAGTTTTATAAATGTTTAACAGGCTTCTTTGGCATCCCCCTTGCAAATGTCTCCTTTCGTCTCTTATTTCTACAGATAAATTCATCCATCAAGTCATTTACATCTAGGGTTGAAGCTAACTCGTCATAAATATGCAATGTTGCAATATGATTCAATCGAGATTGCAACATTGTTGAACGTAAATATGTCTTCAAACGCCTCAAATGTAGAAAAGGAGCGCTCATTTGTACACGTAGAGCCAGGTACCGTCAACAATATTTGGATCAGTCTTTTGAACTCTGGAATCATGTCAGCGAGCGCAGGGTTGTTCTTCAGGAACATGACGATATCTTTCAAGGACTCAATTTTCGCCTCTTTTCGAGTAGAAACATCGAGAAAAGTGTCACGATGACGTTCCAGTAATCCTGCATTGAAATCGGCGCTTCCTGTATTGTACACTTGCGTGATCTCTTCGGTAGTCACTTCGCCTTTACCCAGAATAAAGTCCTCACATTTATTAAGGAAATTTATCGTCTCTGACTCAAATCGAGTATTTGATGATGACATAACTTGATCAAAGACTTCACAGTAAGTTTTCCGAAAATACTCTTCTGGGGTGCTGAAGACGTGTGCCTTACTAAAACTGTCTCTGTCCAAGCGCCTTGAGATTTTTCGTAAGCGCGGGATCTTTGGTTCCTCAATATCGAGGGAAGTGATGCCGTCCATGGATTTTTCCCAAATTGAGGAAAATTTGGAATCACGAGACGCAGACAATATTTATTTCATGACGTGCACTCTATTGTTCGACTCTTTTATACACAGATCAACTCGTTGCAGCTCTGCGTTCAAAATTTCGATTTGTTCAAAAACGTCAATCGACAAAGTTAAAAGAAAGAAGAAATCAAATGATTCCATTTGATGCAGAAGTCTCTCCACTTTGGCGAAGACATCCTTATTTTGACAATCGTCTTTGTAGCCTTCGAGAAATTCCATAATCAGTGAGTAATTTTCGTGGACTGTTTTCAGTGACTTCACGCGAACACACCAACTGCCAGAGAAAAATAAATCGTAAGAGACATGAATCAAATTGCCAAAACAGAGAATTTTTCATTCTAGATAGTTGTAAATGTTACCGTGTTGGACAGAATGCTGCTAAGTTCGGATTATCTGAAGTTTGCAATTTTTTGAAAGCAGCTAACCGCTTAGGCGAATCTCGAAGAAAATCAATTAGATTTTTCATGTTTCCTAGAAAATTTCTTACGCATGGAACGCGTTCCGTCGCATCTTGAACAGCTAAATTGAGCGTATGAGCTACACAATGAACGTACACAGCACGCGGTTCTACTTCCTTGATACGTGTTTGAGGACCTGTTTTGTGTCCGCTTACATTGGCTGCCCCATCGTAGCACTGACCACGCATGTTAGAAAAGTTTAGATTATATCGGAGTAATGCATTCTCGACGAGCTTGAATAATGTTTCCGATTTTGTATCCTCTGTCGAATAAAATCCCCCGAAAATTCTTCGACAAATAGATCTGTATGCACTACCCTAAGACAAATTGAAACTTGTTCCACTCTAGAAATGTCTGAGGTTTCATCAATCATTATAGCATAATACTTCTCATTTATAATCACCTCCAAGTTTTTTCTCAATACCTCATTAGCCATAATTTCCAAAATTTCATTAACGATATCATGGCTCAGCCATTTCCCTTTCTCTCGATTTAACCACGTCTGTAACTCAGGTACGCGTCGAGCTAGCAATCGTAAAACTCGAAGGAGGTTAGAACGCTCGTCGTTGTTACCGCGAAGAGGTAGACCTTGTTGGGCTAACATTAAAATAGTATGAAAAATCTCTGATAAGGCGGTACGAGAATCAAGCATTTCTCTCTGCTTTGTCGTACTGATTTGTTCAGCAATATTTGTTCGTTTCCTAAAATTATTAATTGCATTCACTGCCTCAGTATGCAAAGAACTAGATTCGTGATTACGATAACGAGTTATGGCATTGGTCCAGCAATTAAATCCACTTGTCACAAATGCCTCTAGTGAAATACTTCCACTTCTACACGTTAAAGAATCTCCTAATAATAAATTCTTCTCTGTAGCTTCAGTACAGATTAAGCACACGACTTTCCTGGATGAACTGAGAGAAATCCAAGGATACTGAGATTTCCACCGCTCCCATGTACTTTTTGAGACGGGCAAATCTTGATCTAAAAAGAGTAATAGCGAGAGAATATAAAATTTAAGAAAATAATAAGGCTGGCGTGATTTTCAATGATTTGCAGGAAATCTTACTTGACTGTTTATCTTGAGTAGGGATATTTTCGGAATCACTCTCACATTTGTTGCTGTTATTCAATTTTTGTTTTTTTCTGGTTAGATGTGTGTCAAAAGAGTCTGAATCTTTATAGGTTAAGTCGTCTGTAAGGGGTAGGTAAGGTTGCGTTGTTGAGGCTCTGCGTCGACTGCCTTGTTTAATGGTATGAGAAATCTTTTCATCTTGGCCTAGGAGATGTTATTCAAGGGGCAAACATATCAGGTAGTCACGAACACACTGACATAACGATTCGGAAGTGCTCGGAAACTCAGCTGTGGCGGTGGGTCTGTGCAACCTACACAATTGTCCACTGCACGAGCGTGAGCAAGCATACACATTCATACACATGCATACGCTGACTCAGTCGATAATAGACTCACGACGGTTACCGAGAGAAATTAACGTTTTATTTACCTCATCGGTCGATAATTGCGATGAAAATTATTTTTCCCTCTCGATTTTTCTGAGGTGTTGAATTCAACACCTGAAAAATTTCAGGTGTTGAGTACTCAACACGTTCAACCATGGTTCCGCCGCCCCTGGTTGGGAAATTCCATGCGTGCTGATAAGCTCCTGCGTGCTGAGGTTGGCCAGCGACACCTGTCTGCTCAGGATGACCAATAGCTCCTGCGTCCTGAGGATGGCCAGTAGTTCCTGTGTGCTGAGGTTGGTCCGCAGCCAAAGTAGAGCTCTCATACTGATGATTCTCTTTATTGTTATTATCAGCAAGTCTTGGATGCTCTGTTCTTTCTTTTCCATTTTGTCTCTCATCAGTTACTGGAGTAGCTACTGGACCAGGTACACCAATAATTGGCTCATTGAAATTGAAGAAATTGTTCGACGTGTTCACTTTGTCTTTTATTGCAGGAATCTGTGGAATTTTCTTCGAATGCCTTGGGCTTTTTGTCTCGCCCAATATAGAAGAGTCTGAAGATCGATTTTTTAATATATAATCGGAGTTGACATTTAGGGGCTTTTTTCCAGAAGAATTGTTCGGAGTAGACGTAGCCATCCCTTTCTCGAGCTCTTGTTCGAAACCAGCGGGTTCAACTGAGAAAATTCCAGATGTCGAGCGTTTTATCTTCCTGTCCAATACTCCAGATTCATCACTGGGGATGATCGAGGTCAGCCACTTATTCATATCTTCAAGCTCTGACCTATCGGCTTCATACAGTTTATTTATTTTCTGCGAAGCACTTGTTCTTAATTTGTTGGCCTTCGTTGCTCCGCTATGGACAATAGAATAGCTCCTGACTGCGGTGGAATTACGCCTTGGCTCTTGCAGTTTGATCAACTTCTTTGTTTTCCCAGGGTTCGTGGTGAAGTCAATGCCAGGACTCTCATCTGAGCTCACGACTACGGCTGGACTCTTGGTGGCAGATCTCTTCTTCGCCTTTCTCTTCGAAATTGGGAGTTTTCCTCTGGGATTCTCCGTCTCTGTACTGCGGTCATTGTCGCCACTCCCTCCATCGAACTCTGCCTTCATCAATCCATATTTTTCTGCCATTGCTCCACACATGAGGTTTACGACTCGATTGAAAGGAATTGTCTTCTCCTTCTTTGATAGCGCAATTTCACAGTTGAGTCGTACGTAGCCTGTTGAAGAATAAATTAAGCCATTTATCTCCATGAAATTTTCCTTGGATTTTCAGAAAACAATTGCGCACATACCCTGGACAGCTTGGTACAATACAGGGGGTATTCCAGGCTTTTCACCTGTTCCTGCAGTGGTCATTGTTGCCAGCTCAGATTCACCAATCAACCACTTCAAGAGTCGTCTCAGCAACTCCTTCCAATCATGCCCGAATGCCTTCAATAAGTCTTTCAGATCTCCTCCATCCACCCACACTGCGGAATTGGGCATGAGTTGAACTTTTCCAAATGCTAGCATCTACCAAGCGTACTGCGGTTGTGGAAACAGAGAAAAAATGTTCATTTACTTACGACTGAACGTTATAATCTATGCATTATGTTGAACACCTCCCCATTGTACCAGGACATGGTCACCCTTCTTTAGTGGTTTTTTTTTGCCTGATGAGTGGCGGATGTCCTTCTCGTCTATCGTTGCAATGGTTCGATCGCCAGCAAAATAACCAAGAAAAAAGATATCTCTCTTATTCATCTTGTGCCAATTCACAACTACCTTCACCGAGTATTTTCCTCCAAAAAAAACTCTGAACACAATGGCACGACGCAAATTTTTCCGTCATTTTATTTTACTTGCAATATAAATCGTCGAAATTGCAGATTATGTTCCACAAAATACTCTCATCATTTTAAAATAGTAATTATCATGATTATTATTATATGAATTAGTTTTTCATATATTTTTCAACACTTTAACTTTATGTATACACTGAAAATGGTCAATTATTGACAAGAAAACACTGGAACTCGAGAGACATGGCACATGACATTGAACATTATTTGATGTTTTATGGCGCCAGCTGTTTAAGACTAGGTCCACAGTTTTACGGCCGAGACATTGAACATAGTATGAGTCCGCGTCATGAAAGAGCTGATAATTATAATTAAGCCCGTTGTGTCGAGCCGGCCGGTGGCAACCGAACACGCCGGTGATGGCGGCCGGATGCACTGTTAAAAAAGTTTGTAAAATTACTACACTTTTGCTGCATCAAAGTGTGGTAAAATTACAAATTCGATGGTAGAATCGGTATTTACTATATTTTTGTATGAATATTGCAGTCAATATGTGGAATTTTACTAGAATATATAGTGAAATTACTACAGGGGATTGTAAAATTATTATTCTCGTGTATGAATTTATTTGTATTTGAATTTACGAATACAATTACCGGGAAAATTGTACTTTTCCAATATTTTTGCAAGACACACGTGTATTAAAATTACAATTTTTCCTTCAAATTTACAACAATAATTTAAGCGTTCCTTCAGAACTCAAAATTTCAAGTACAAACGGGAAAATTATTATACTTTTTCGAAAATTTTAGGATACTATCTTTTAATTTTATAATTTTTGTTGCTTATCAATATCTTTTGAAATTTAATTTTTAACCAAAAAATAATAGAATTTCAGTCATTTTTGATATCTCAAACAATACTTTGGCTAGGCGTAAACGAAATCATAAGTTATACTAAATAGTTGGGAGAAATGTTAAAATCTCAAGGCTCTCAAGTAAGTCACGTAGAAATAAAATTTTGGACAATAGACCTCTTTTTTCTTATAGTTTTCACGTGAGAAAAATTCCCCATTTTTGCTACCTGGTTACGGCATCTCCAGACAGAGTCCTGGTGGTCACCACATGTGCGCGTAACGAGACCGCGTCATCCTCCGGTCCGCTTTCCTTTTTTTTTGTACATAGACTTTTCCGTATGCCTTTTCTTGACCAATTGCAGTCTGGGGAAAATCCTTTCCAACCATNCATAGACTTTTCCGTATGCCTTTTCTTGGCCAATTGCAGTCTGGGGAAAATACTTTCCAACCAATACAATTTTAGAAATTCCTTCCAACCCTGAATTGCAAGGCCCATATACCACCTCATGAAAATCTTAAACTTTAGTCTTCTCCGAACAGTTCACAGATTCGTCTCGTAAACTTGGTGATAAAATTTTCTTATAAATGAAAAAGATCTTTAAATTCATTAAGAGAACGTTTTTCTTTCAATCTCGAAAATTTCAACGAAAATGGTTTTGAAACCCCAATTTTCTGAAACTGCCGATCTTTTCTTCTAATACGTGATTACACAGCGAACAGTTCATTATTATAGTGACTTATTATGGATTTTTGTGCGTGATATTATTGGGAAGCTGAGAATTATACTGGAAGCTGTAGCGGAACAACGCAGGTAAATAAAAATTTCCTCCATCATTCGGGTAAAAAAGATAACAATGAGTTCTGAAGTAGAGTTTTTAGACATCCCGCAAGTAGATTCCTTTCAATTCCCTTTAATTTTTCTCAAGTTTGACATATTTTAGGATTTTTCATTTCTTTGTTCATTCGGTTTTTCCAGAAGAGAATGTTGTTCAGCTCGAGAAACAATAAAGCCTGAAAACATACATAATTTTTTTTTCTCCGAATATTTTGCTTTGTTTCAAACATAATTTTGCCACGGTTTCAGTTCTATTATCGACAATTTGGAAGGCTAGAATTCGATTTTTTCTTAAAAATTATTTTTCCGTTGAAGACAAAAAAAAACCATAGGTACAGTCCAACCTCTACGCGAGATACACCAGAGACTGTAGAATTCCGAGAACTTGCCTTTTATTTCGCCACTACTCTGTCGAGGGGAAAGGGGGGACAATATTGTAGCCCAAGTGGATCTTTTCATCATGAAAAAAAGACTGCTTTTGTTGTAATCTTGTAGTGATTCCCAGTCCGAATACATCATAGGTGCCGGGAGTCATAGAAATTCATTTAGCCGAAGAAAAAAAATTGATTTGTTCTGAGGTATTGATATCCTGTACTCACCGGCGATATATACAGTCCTTAATTAGTCATCACACTCTTATATGGTTCCCGCGTAGTGTATAACGTATGAAATACAATGAGACACCCTGTACAGAGTCCGTGAATGTAACTATCGCAGCTTCATCTAATGTAGAGATTGGACTGTTAGTACACCGAATTAATAAACATTGAAATCTATATTTGTTTCCTTTAGGCATCATAATGTTCCAGTGCAGGTTCTGCGATTACTCGACAAATAAATTCCGGGACTTTTCAAGCCACAGAAAATTACATGCAAGTTTGAATGGCAATTTCTTCTGTGGATATAATCGAAATTCCATTGATATCAGTCATATTTCGACTCATCGTTCTTCATTTTGAAGAAAAAGAAGATGAGTTATTTCGATTTGAAGAAGTGAGTATGACCAGAGTGCTTCATATAGAATAATTGTCCTTTATTAATTGGCCTGTATTAACTCATTTATAAATTCGTTTTTCAGGAGAACTTGACAGATGAACAACTCCTGGAAAACATTCCGAAACTCACTCCTGTTCTTGTCATAAAACATAATGTCGTTGTGAATCAGATTTGCGATCCATAATGACATCCCAGGCAATAATATGCTGTTTCTCATTCTCAGGGCGATTACTTTATGACGAGACTGCAACACACGCAGTGGCACTGGACAAGAAAATCTTGATCCCAGTGAACGGAGTTCTTGATGGAATTTTATTGCTGTTCTCCCTTTACTACGTTTTCAGAGTTCTGTACCCAGACACACTCTCCCGTACTTTGGAATTCATTCAGAGGTATTTTTTCAAAGAAATATATGTAGATACGAATCATATTTAGAGAAATAATAATTCATAATTGTTGAGTCATTCGGAAATTCCTGATTCATCTTGTCGTTATTGCCAAAATGCTTATTTCACAATATAAAATATGAAATTCTGCATTCCAGATGTTTGCTCAGAATGAATCCCAAAACTGGACACAAGAGAGCATCAAAAAAACAGAAGGCAACGCCTTTTGACCTGAAAGTCAAGAAATTCATCGATGGACTCCAGCAATATGTAGAACATCCCTAAAAGCATGAAGCTCACCATATCAGCATATTTTGAACGAAGGAAATTAAAATGGGAAATCAATGAATTATGCTGAAAAAATTCTTGCTAGATCTTTGCTAGGGATAGTTTGAGTGCCATTATTATTTCGACTAATTTCAGTCAGATTCATGATGAATTTATGTGCAATTTCCATTTTAAAAAAATAATTATGAAACATTATGAAATAATTTAATGACTTTTCCGAATATTAATGGATTAGTTTTACTTTCTCAATACTTTTTCTTAATAAATTTATCGGTGTTGATCGTGAGAATTGTAATGTTTTGTTTGGAGGATTTTATTGGGGGGAAAATTCTGTTCTTTACAGTAATATACCGTGAGTGTCCCAATTGTCGCACGGTTAAGGATATTCTACCAGACAATAGCGTTTAATTTGTGTTTTCTTTTTTGTAATTATGAATTCTGAAGGTTCATGGGTCATCTTTGATCATTTCTTGACAAAACGACATTCGATTTCAACTTTAATTCCGAAGAATTCGATAAATATTCATAAAAAATCATCATAGCTCATATGGTCGAGTTCTCGGATGACTAAAACTGACCTAGCCAGGTTACCGGATATCGTGTGCCCGATTCTCGGACACAGTGAAATAGAGGCAGAGGAATATAGGAAATCAATTGTGAAAAGTATATTAAGTGTAATTTTATTACTATTTCAACAATGATAAACTGTGATCAACACAATAATAGACAAACAAAAACGTTGAGACAATAAAATATTTGAGTTTATGGTTCATTTAGAGGGATTTTTTCGGGAGGGCTGTGAGAAGCGTTAGCGTCTCCACAACTATTATCTAAATAGTAATTTGCGTCACGAGGCCCGTAAGCAGAGGTTTGTGATGAGTGTGAAGTTTGCAGCACGAGGCGTGGTGGGGAGGGGCCGAGGTTCGCCGCAGGCGAGCCGATGTCCGCCGACAGTGAGGGTGCGGAGCCCCCCCCACTGAAGAAAAGAACAAAATTATTTTTTTAAAAATGAAAAATTTAAAAATTTCAAATTTCAAATCATCAAAGCTATTTCATAAAAAAAATACAAATTTCAGGAAATATCATAAAACCAAAAAGTTCGTAAATTCATTAGGTTTTTAGAGGCAATTTATTGAAAAAAAATGGAAAAAAGACAAATTAACTAATTATCAATAGAAATTAGACAATTAGCAAACAAAAAAACAGACTCATTTTTTCATACTTTATTATTTAAATGAACAGAAGAACAAGAAATATTGAAATTCAGCAGTTACGAATTTTCCCTCGAATACTGTCTGATGACACTCAAGCTCGTCTTCAACAATAAAGTTTCTCTATTAATCAACTTTTGAACTATCAATTATCATGAAATAGAATATTTCTCGATTTTTCCAACGTAAAAAATATGATAAACGAAAAAAAACATTAACGATGTCTTTAAAGAATAATATTTTTGTTTGTTATGTCTTGTTTTCCTGGAGAGGTTACTTGGACTGACATACTTGAAGTCCCTTCATCGACATCATTCTCATCGTCGAATAGGTCTTGCGAGGTCTCGTCATCACTGTCGGGGACTATTTCATTCATGTTGTTACACAAAATTTTCAACTATTTTACTCGCTAATTCGCTGACTTCCAGTGTTTAGAGGTCCACAGAATTTTACAATTTACCAGTTGCTACGCAAGAGTGGCGTTGAGTGACGTGAGTCTCGTGCACTATAGTTCACATATCGGCTTACTTCACGTTGTTCGCTTTAACAGGCCATGGCCTGTTAAATGCCGAAATCGGGACGGGGCGTGACTTACCACGTCATGGCCTGTAACCACCATTTACTGATCGTCGAGCATGCATCAAAAACACCACTTAACGGGCCCGAATGACAAAAAGTTCTTTTTTTTTCATCTCAGAGTCCTTCCTGAATTGACAGTCTTCAGAGANTTTTATTACTATTTCAACAATGATAAACTGTGATCAACACAATAATAGACAAACAAAAACGTTGAGACAATAAAATATTTGAGTTTATGGTTCATTTAGAGGGATTTTTTCGGGAGGGCTGTGAGAATCGTTAGCGTCTCCACAACTATTATCTAAAAGTTCTTTTTTTTTCATCCCAGAGTCCTTCCTGAATTGACAGTCTTCAGAGATTTCCGCAAGTCCTCATTGGTATATTTGCGGGCTTTTTTTTCTGTATTTCCAGGCCTAGAAGATTCAAATAAATGGATGAATTTGTTATATTCGTTATTTTTATTTTCATTCTCATAATTTGTTCATTATCTAATGCACGAGAGTTTCAGAAAATAATATATCTTTATGAAAGCAAAGAAACTGACAGAAAAAAAACATTGAGGTTAAGGGTTGGAATCGCATGTGCGGGAACTCCTCCAACCGCGAATTCAGTCGTCCGAGATGCCGGATTTAACATTTCCTCCATAAAAAACAATTATTTTTCTCTTTTTTTCATTTCAGCTTTTTCCAAATTTGTTGCTCAACTACTAGAAACCTATTAAAATCAATTGTTCACTTACATTTTGCTGTTTGATCCTTACGCAATATCGATGATTTTTAACGTTCGCGCACTACACAACCACCAGTTCAGAGACCAGTCATGGGTACTCTTACGTAGATTAATTTCTAATAATTGTATGAAACTCGTGGAACATTCGTCAATAGTGTGATTTGAAGGGGAATAATTGGACAATCGGATGTAACAAAATGAAATGCACGTGATGACTGTGAATATGTGATAAATGCTAAATTCTATCCTAAGAGCGCTCTGCGTCCGGGAAAGGGGTCCCCTGCGGCAATTGGGACACTCACGGTAAGTATTTGTTTCACTACTTATGGGTAGAAGTATATTGGAAGGTTCACGTAGTGTTAACTATGAATAATTAGGTTGAGGAACATAACTACGGTTCGAACTACTGTACGAAAAGACAATACTTTGGGATAAACGTATTTAGCACGACAGGTATATTTCAACTGACTTTATATCAACAGTACATCGAGTATAATAGCTGGACTGTCTTCTCTGTGTGAGTGTATCGAGCAGAAGGCTCATTGTATTTGTCAATCATTCGACACTTCCCCGCAATGATCGTTCGGCTCGTCATCTCGGTTCCCCTTCTTCAGTCCGATCATCCCGACCAGTGTTGACAATCTCGTGGGCCCCAATGGTTTGGTAAACATATCCGCTTTGTTCATCTCCGTTGGACAATAGACGATTTGTATAACTTTCTGATCTTCGAGCTGCCTGGTGTAGAAGTATTTTGTATCGACATGTTTCGATCTATTACTGCTCCCTGGATTCTTTAGAGTGTTAATACAACTCTGATTGTCCTCGTTAATCACCGTAGGCCCCTCCGGGGTTTCACCAAAGAATGTCAGAAGCTTTCGGATCCACTTGACTTCCCTTGATGCCTCTGATAATGCAACTAATTCTGCTTCAGTTGATGACAACGTGACGCACTCTTGCCGTTTGCTCGACCAACTGACGGTCCCTCCAAACAACTGGAAAACATATCCGCTGTTTGATTTCCTTGAATCTCTCGATTCGGCCCAATTGGCATCTGCGTAGCCAATTAATTTGTCATCTTTCGACGCGTCACTCAGCTTTAGCTCGTAGTCGATCGTCTCCTTCAGGTATCGGCAGACTCGCTGTAGCTCGTTCCAGTCAATTTGACGTGGCTCCTTGATCCGTTGACTCAGGATTGCAACTGCTGCAGATATATCGAGCCTTGTATTTACTGACAGGTACAACAATGCCCCAATGAGTCTATGGTAGGCCTCATTCGTTATCCTCGGTGATGCTTCCCTTGCCCTCTCGTATCCGNGTGGCTCCTTGATCCGTTGACTCAGGATTGCAACTGCTGCAGATATATCGGGCCTTGTATTTACTGACAGGTACAACAATGCCCCAATGAGTCTATGGTAGGCCTCATTTGTTATCCTCGGTGATGCTTCCCTTGCCCTCTCGTATCCAACGTCCATTGGATGCGATGAACCCTTTGCATCCATCAGTCTGGCTCTGGTCAGCACTTTATTGATGTAGTCACTCTGATTCAGGTAGAAATTTCCTTCTTCATCCCTTCTCACCTGAATCCCCAGATAACATTTCAAATCACCCATGTCCGTTATGGTGAATTCCTTGTTCAGTATCTGTTTTACTGATTCAATTCTTCTTGACGACTTACTGGCCAATAGCATGTCATCTACGTGCACTGCTAGGTAAACCTCTGGTCCGTCATCAGTCGTTTGGTATAGACAATGATCTGATGGACATGATTCAAATCCTGCATTGTGTAGCACTTCGTCTAATTTATCATGCCAGCTCTTGGCCGCCTGTTTCAGCCCGTACAATGATTTATTTAGCCTGCACACGTATTCAGGCTTCCCCTCATCCTCGTAACCTGGTGGCTGTCTCATGTAAATCGTATTTGTCAATTTCCCATTTAGAAAGGCTGTTTTGGCGTCTAAATGTCTGACAATAAATCCTCGATTACCGGCGATTGACAATAATATGCGCAATGTCGTATGTCTGACAAGCGGCGCAAACACTTCATCGTAGTCAATCCCGTAGCGCTGAGAAAATCCTTGTGCAACCAGGCGCGCTTTGAAACGTTTTGGAGTACCATCGGCATGCCTCTTAATTTTGTATACCCACTTGCATCCGATTACATTTTTGTTTGTTGACTTAGGCTCCAAATCCCATGTTTCATTGTTGTCAAGAGATTCCATCTCTTCATCCATTGCTAGTTGCCATTGCTCTGCGTATGGACCGCTCAGAGCTTGCTCCACCGTTCGTGGCTCCTCCTCAGGCGTATCACTCTCATCTGAATAATTGACAGTTAATATCGGTTGATTCTTTGACTTCTTCAATCTTACCGCAAGTGGTACGTTTTCTTCGCTATCACTGTCTTCCGTTGCCTCGCTTGAACGGCTTGAATCATTCGATTCATCTGGTGAATTGAATGATCCTGATGTTGCTGCATCCATCCAGTGTTCCATGATATGTGTTTCAGGTATTACGGAGCGCCTTTTACTCTGCGTATTTCCTCCTGCATTTGCCTGATTATTGACTGATATGTCTTGTCTCAAGTCATCAGTCGACACGTAAACAACTGGTTCCACCTCGTCAGCTGATTTCTGTGGCTCACGTGTATCAGCTGTTTCTTTTCTTCCCAAACCGAATAATACCTTTTGTCCTTTTCTAGGTATTATATCCTCGACGAATCTCACATCACGGCTCACTATTATCTTGCCTGTATCCTTTTCTAATAGCCTGTAAGCCTTCGATGTTTGTGAATATCCCACCAATACGCATTCACGTGTTTTGTTGTCGAGTTTCTGTCTCTTTTGTTTTGGTGTGAGTGCGAATGCCTGGCACCCAAACACCTTCAAATGACTCACATTGGGTTTTCTATCGTAGAATAACTCGAATGGTGTCTTCTCTCTCATTCTAGTAGGTAGTAGATTTTGGATGTATCCAGCCGTCATCACTGTCTCTCCCCACCACTTGTCCGCTAGCCCAGCGTCGATCAGCATTGTCCGTGTCGCTTCCACGAGCGTTCTATTTTTTCTCTCGGCCACCCCATTCTGCTCCGGAGTGTATGGTGCCGTTCTCTGGACTCTGATACCTTGTCGACTCAAAAACTGCATCAGATCGTGACTCATGAACTCTCCCCCTCGATCTGATCGCAGGCATTTTGGTTTCCTCTCGAATTGAGTCTTCATTTCTGCGACAAAATCCTTTATCGCCCTTGTTGCTTGCGACTTCTCTGTCAATAGGTAGACGAATGTGAACCTGCTATAATCGTCTATCATTGTCATTATGTACCTTCTCCCCCCAACCGTTCTCGTCGGCATTGGACCGCACAAGTCCATGTGCATCAATTCCAAGGGTTTTGTGGTCTTGCTCAACGATTCTTTAGGGAAAGGTTTTCTTGACAATTTACCTTTTATGCAGCTACTGCATGTCTGTACTGTGTCGCATTTCTTGATTTCCATGCCTTCAGCCAATTCCCTAGTTATCAGCTGCTTAATTGCATCTGGATCCCTGTGACCGAACCTCCTATGCCATGTATGAATGCATTTGTCTGTATGATGCGATGCACTAAAAGCCTTTTTAACTTCCTTTGCTTGTCCTCTGCGCATATGATCATCGACTTCCTTGACTTCATACATATCATTCCTTGCGATAGCAATCGCGACTTCCTTGTCGTCCTTTAGTAGGGTTATTTTGTCACGTGATCCCTTAAATTCGTACCCCAGCTTACTCATTGCTCTGAGAGAGAGTAATCCCGCATCAAACGATGGGGCATATAGCACATTCTTTAATGTCAACACGTTTATCTGTCCTGAGCTCAACACACACTTAACTTCTCCCGAGCCAATACCACAAATATCACTGTCCTGTTTATTTGCCACTGTTACTTTCGACTTATACGTTGAATCGAAAGTTTTGAAAAATTGTCTGTCGGATGTAATGTGTCGTGTTGCTCCTGAATCAAAATACCACACCGGACTTTTATTACTGTCTCTAACACTGTAGGCACGGTGCGAATATCCCTGATCGCTTGTGTTGTCATCTTCGTNTTTTTTTTATGAACTGGGTGAAGGCCCATAACCTGTTGAATATATTGGAAGGTTCACGTAGTGTTAACTATGAATAATTAGGTTGAGGAACATAACTACGGTTCGAACTACTGTACGAAAAGACAATACTTTGGGATAAACGTATTTCGCACGACAGGTATATTTCAACTGACTTTATATCAACAGTACATCGAGTATAATAGCTGGACTGTCTTCTCTGTGTGATGTTGAGATGCTCCTCCATACTCTCCCCTTCCGACATTTTTGTATCGAAAAGTTGTTTCACGATTCAACGTATAAGTCGAAAGTTTTGAAAAATTGTTTGTCGGGTGTAATGTGTCGTGTTGCTCCTGAATCAAAATACCACACCGGACTTTTATTACTGTCTCTAACACTGTAGGCACGGTGCGAATATCCCTGATCGCTTGTGTTGTCATCTTCGTCTTCTTGCTGCTCCTCTACTCTGCTGGCCTTGGGCTTGGGTTTATTTTTCTTACTGCTGTTTCTCAAATACTTTTTGTATTTCGGACATTTACGTTTCTGATGTCCAGCTTCGTGACAAAAGAAACATCCATCGTCCTCTTTATTGACCTTCATCGCTTGCTCAGTAGCTTCGTTGGATAAACCTTGATTTTGGCGCCTTCTATATTCCGTGAGAAGCGTCCCTTTGATCAGCTCGATTGTTAAATCAGCTTCTGGTTTATTCGCCAACGTTGTAACTAGTTGATCGTACGAGGGTGGTACACTGCATAGTATGCTCCATGGGCCAAGCTCCTTCGCGCTCGTACTCCCGAGTGATTGCAATTTGTCTGTCAAGCATTGCATTTTGTTGAGATGCTCCTCCATACTCTCCCCTTCCGACATTTTTGTATCGAAAAGTTGTTTCACGAGAAAGTATTTATTAATTCCTGTCGACTGCTCATGATAATCCTTCAGAGCTTGCCAAATCTCCTTGGCTGTCGTTTTTGTTCTGATGTGACAAATTTGGTTCTCACTCACCAATAAACTAATGGTAGCATTCGCTTTCTCATCGTGTACCTCCCAAGCTGCTGCTGCTGCTTCCTCTGTGGGTCTATCTCTGGATATGGCATCCCAGATACCTTCCCTTCTAAGAAGCTTTTCGACTTGAAATTTCCATATTTCGTAATTCTCATTTGTCAGCTTTGAAATACCAAATTTCATGAAGCTTTGACAAGCCGCCATATCGCCTTTTGACAAATTCGAATTCCAACGGTCGCGTCCTGACGCCACTGATTCTCCCCTCCAAGTATCCTTTACCACGGCAAACCGCCTAACGTTTAATTCCTCAAAATTACAGTGCCAAACTAATTAAACCGTTTACACTTTTTTTTTTTTTATGAACTGGGTGAAGGCCCATAACCTGTTGAATATATTGGAAGGTTCACGTAGTGTTAACTATGAATAATTAGGTTGAGGAACATAACTACGGTTCGAACTACTGTACGAAAAGACAATACTTTGGGATAAACGTATTTAGCACGACAGGTATATTTCAACTGACTTTATATCAACAGTACATCGAGTATAATAGCTGGACTGTCTTCTCTGTGTGAGTGTATCGAGCAGAAGGCTCATTGTATTTGTCAATCATTCGACACGTAAACCACAAAATCCTAATAATTACAATTTCCGGAAATACAATACATTAATGTGCAGGCGGAACCGATGTGGGTCAACCACACATGTTCGACTCAGTCTGAACTGTTTTCGGTCAGATGTCGCTACTGACGTTTCTCCATGTGTATGTTCTCGTATACTACGACAACCGATTAGTCCAGTGAAAGAAGGTCAGAAATACATGGTTCTGCGAAACAGCCTGCTTTTTTGTGTAAAAATCAATTTTTGACTTACAATCAATATTCGAGGCTAATCAAGGTACTCACCCTCCGTTAAGGAGTGAAAAAAATTGAAAATTACCCCCAAAAAAATGTTTTTCTGAAATAACTCGAGAAATACTCGAGCTAAGATGTGAAGCATGAAGAACAGAATTGTAGAGCGCAAAATTCTTTACAAAAAAAGTCCTGACTACTTCACCCCTATTTCGCGTCGTTCATCTCCCAGAGCCGTTCAATAACTCGGGGTGAAAAATTTTTTAAAAAACATTCAAAAACAATTTTTTTTTAATTTTTCCGTCTTATTGAATGTTCAGAAAGGTTCAAGCTTCAAGTCTCCTGTTTTTACCCCATTGGAAACCAATTTTCACGGAATTACCACCTAAAATTCATTATAACTTTTTTTCCAATCGATGAATTTTTTTTTTTTCATAAATTTTATTATAATATTTCCGACAATTTTTGTAGGAAACATTTTCATGTATCTCCTACAGGGATAAAGTTTAACGCAATTCTCTATTTCTACCCCTCCAGGTAGGCTCTATCGGAGAACCCCTGGTGAGAGAGAGAACAATGTGCCCTATGTCGGCACCGCTCGCACGCACACGAGCCTCTCTCCGACTCAATGCGCTTGCGCATGACGTCACCGTGTAGTCTGTTAGAGCGTCAACATGTGGAAAAGTAGAGTGAAGACGTTTTGGAGTCATAATGCGTATACAGTGGACTCTGGTTAAAGGCATATTGGTTAGTGTCGAACTTCCCCTCAATTTTTTTTCTCGCCGCTCGAGCGCTTCCCCCACTCTGCCACCACACAAGCCGGAGAGTAAACACTCCAATATTTTCTTCGAATTGCTATTGTCTTTCGATTCCAGTAGAGACGAAAAATAAAATATTCTGCATTTGAATTGTCGATCAAAAAATTTAGTCCACTTCTGGCTGTCATGGGGGGAGGATCTCGTTTTGTTGGCATAAAATTAATTCAAAATTGGATTAAATAAAATAAGGAAGCGAGGTAAAGAAAACGACTGTCACATTGCGAGAATTAAAACTAAAGTGAGTGTTTTAGAACGATTTGCGGTAAACTTTTGAAAACTTAAAAAGAAAACCAAGGGTCAACTAGGACTAGGGGTATTCGCGTGAGACAAGGGGTTGGCAACAATGGACGGATGGGACCCCAAAGGCTGGCGGAGGACCCCATAGGAGGACAAAACGGGCAGTTGACACCTACTCGTCAAAGAGGACACTTAGCTACCTGAACGCTCCGGACACGAGTCACCAGACTTATCGTCTTATATACAGTCTCCTGACTACCGAGTTTATTTATCTTGTTACGCGTATCCAGATTCAGCAAACAGATTATATTGTAATAAATAAAAGTATTAGTTATTCAAAGTAAAATAGTTTACTACAGATCAGAAGTGGGATACACACGCGCGCCACAAACAATAAATTCATAGTGCGAGTGTTTTACGAGCAGTATCGCCAAAGCCGATTGGCAACATGGATACTGAAACCAACAGAAGCCGGCACCGATCACGACGCAGCAAAAAACGGTCGAGGGATCGTGCTGAAGGCAAGGATCGGTCCGGAAGCCCTCATCATCATCACAAGTCGAAGAAATCAAAACATCCTCATCGATCGAAAAACCGCCGTCGTCGGGATCGATCTGTGACACCCAGGGAGACAAGACGAGTCCACTTCTCTCCCCAGAGTACAATGAGCAGCCCTTCGAGCCGAAGTTCGAGTGCTGAGAGCGAGGTACGAGGTAAGTCCGATATTGCTAAACAGACTGATGGGGCAAAGGCAGAGAGGACAGGTTCAAAGCGATCAATAAGACAGTACCTAAATGCAAAAGTTTTACCAGAATTCGATCCTGATAACACAGATTTATCAGCCAGTGATTGGTTAGAAAAGGTTAATATCCACGCGGTCATGTTGGAATGGGATGACAGAGACACACGTTGCCTCGCGGCTACGAGATTACGCGGGGACGCAAAAGACTGGTATGCGGCATCTTGTAAAAATTTAGTGAGTTGGGAGGCATTTTCAGTTGCAATCATGAGACAATTCCCAGCTCAAAAGGGATTTGGTAAACGCTTCAAAGAAGCCGCGTTGCTTGAGAGCAAGCCAGGGCAAAGCTTACGCAAGTACTCATTCGAGAAAGTGAAATTAGTGAATAGATTAGATTTACCAATCGATGAGGAAGATATTGTAGATTGCGTGGCTGAGGGTATATACGATGAAAGTATCCGTCATCAAGTTCAAACGGCAAAGAATAAAACTTTAGCAGAGTTATATCAATGCTTAGGCGTGTTCTCACAGAAAAAAGTCACCGAGACAAAAGATTCAAGAAGTAGGCACTCCAATTCTCGCGACGGTCATAAAAGGAAATTCGAAAGGGGAAAACCCGAGGGATGTTTTCACTGTGGGAAATACGGGCACGTAAAGCAAAATTGCCCTGAACTCGTGGGGGAAGGTTCGGGGAAAACCCCTCATAATTCTCAGAAATTCCCAGGCGCTAGACCGGACAGGCCCAAAATAAACTGCAATTACTGTGGGTACACTGGTCACGTGGAAGCCGACTATTACAAAAAAATGAGAAAGGAAAAGGGAGAACGTAAAGCATGACTAACCGAACATGTGTCAACCCCATTGCAAGTCTTCCAGGTAGGAGCAGGGGCAATAAACAAACCCCTCAAGAAATGCACAATAAAAGACGTAGACAAAGAATGCATGGTCGACCTAGGCAGTGAATGCTCAGTAATAAGAGAGAGTATAGCTAAACAACTCAATTTAAAATTCAAAGAAACAGACCAAACATTGAGCGGATTTAATCACGCATTAGTTGTACCGCTGGCTGGTGCCAAAATGAAAATTATCATTGACGAAATTAAATTCAAAATTCAAGCCTATATCGTGCCCGATGAACAACTTTCCAGAGAAATTTTAATAGGGAGAGACGTGTTTTCCAAGCCGGGAATAGTTGCGACCGCCGATGCGTCGGGTATCCGATTCGAAAAATCCCCAGAGTCAGAATTAAAATCTAAGAGCGAAGAAGTAAATAAGATTGAGGTGATAGACAGGCGGCCCATTCTACTAATCGATATAAGCTGCGAAGGAATATCTGTAAACGACAAAAGTCGCTTGGTAAAATTGCTCAACGAATTCAGAAATAATGTAGCATTCAAAACGGAAGAACTAGGTTGCACTACAGCGGGGGAAATGAAAATCGAATTAGTTAGTGACGAACAAGTCTACCATCGACCCTATCGACTATCGATGCATGAGCGAGAGATAATTAGGGAAATAATTCGAGAACTTCTGAAAAATGGTTTGATCCGGGAAAGCATTTCCCCTCATGCAAGTCCAGTGCTATTGGTAAAAAAGAAAAATGGGGAATACCGAATGGTGATAGATTATCGCGCGCTCAATAAGATTACTAAACTAATTAAATACCCCCTCCCAAACATCGAGGATCAAATAGACCAGTTAGGGGGAAAGGCTTATTTCACGTCATTAGACTTAAAATCAGGATTTCACCAAATCCCCATGCACCCTGAATCAATCGAGAAAACAGCGTTTATTACCCCAGATGGTCAATGGGAATTCTTGAGGATGCCATTTGGGCTAGCCAATGCTCCCTCCGTGTTTCAGAAGACAATGGACATAGTTTTGAGAGGTCGACGACATCGACGACATTTTAATAGCCACAGAAAGCGTCGAAGATGGGTTTAAAGAATTGCAGGCAGTACTCGAAATTTTCAAGGAGTACAATTTAACATTGAACCTCTCAAAATGTAAGTTCTTTCAAGAGACGATTGACTACCTGGGGCGAGAATTTTCTAAGAACGGGGTACGACCGGGAATGCATAAAGTTGAGGCGGTCATAAAAACGACCGACCCTAAAAACATCAAGCAGGTACGACAGTTTTTGGGTCTTGTAGGGTTTTTCAGAAAATTCATTGAAAACTACGCATGAAGGGTAGCACCACTCACAAACCTACTACGAAAGAACGTACCGTGGTCATGGGACATCGGGAAATCCAAAATCGTGAATGAAATAAAAGAAATTGTCTCCAGCCGACCCATTCTTGCCATTTATGACCCCAATTTAGAGACCGAACTCCATACTGATGCTAGTGCGATTGGCCTCGGAGGGATTTTAATACAAAAGTATCCTGAGGGTAAACGAGTGGTCGCGTATTACAGCCGTAAAACCTCCCCAGAAGAACAAAAGTACCACTCGTATGATCTCGAAACACTAGCGGTATTCGCAGCTCTTAAAGCATTTCGAGTTTATCTGTTGGGAATTAAGTTCACAGTAGTCACCGATTGCAGTGCAGTCCGAGCCACTGCAACGAAGAAAGACATCCAACCACGCGTCGCTCGTTGGTGGGTGTACATGCAAGATTACAACTTCGAAGTGGTGTATAGGCCGGGGGCTCAGGGGCAACACGTAGATTATTTGAGTCGAAACCCAATTGAATGTTCAGCCATAGATATTACAGAATCAGAATGGATAAAAGTAGCTCAAGCACAAGATCCCGACATTGAGGTTATTCGGAAAATTCTAGAATCCGGTATGAAAGAATCAGACACAAAGCAGTATTTCGAAAATTATGATTTAAGGAAAGGGGTAGTTTTCCGTAAAACTGAAGAAGGAAATCGGTGGTTAGTGCCACGTATGTCACGATTCCACATCGTTAGACTCTGTCACGACGAACAAGGTCATTTTGGTATTGACAAGACAATCGAGAAAGTAAAAGAGCAATATTG